>NW_017096454.1:15286-65682 GCF_001412225.1 Nicrophorus vespilloides
ACCACATGATTTTATGTTGTATGCATGCATTATGTGCACTTATTTTATCTAAATTTGAAATATACTACGCATTACTTACCATTTTTTTTATAATACAGGTCTTATTTTATAATGGTATAATACTTCAAGTACTTGTCTTTTCCGATTCACTTGCGCAAGTAGCAGTAATTATGTAATGCATTAACTACTTGATTCGTGTTAAGTAATCTATCTAATGGTATAAATACATGATTTTCAAATACTTGACTTTCTGCTTCAATTGCACAAGTTTAAAGCACAATTTGTGTCTTTATTGTAATACTTGCTAAGTCGTTTATCAAATATTGGTAATATATTTTATGATAATGAAAATACTCGTTTTTCAAGTAATTCGATTTCCAATTTTCTTAGGCAAGTACTAATTTTGTACATACCTACTTGATAAATACATATAATTAGTAAATTGAAACTCATAATTATTGTTGTGATTATATAATCGACACAATGAGAGTATTGAATTTTGCTAAGGAGGAAAGGTCTTTGAAAAGTTGAAAGTTTCGTAACACAAATACTTGTCGTGCAAATACTTTGCTTTCACGTTCAACTGATATTATTTGCATTAATTTATTATATATAAGTACATCATATTATTTGACAATTTGATACTTGTTATGTTGTTTTTAGCAATTCGAAATTAAATTTTATAACTTACAATTGATTATCTGACGCTACACTTGACAAGTTACTCGTCATATAACTTGAGACTGTAATTGTGAAGCTCTGGGAAGTTATACTTTTCTTAAGATAATTGAGGAAGTCTTGGATTAAAGCGAGATTTTGCATGGACAGGTGTGGACCGGTGCTGGTGGAGAGGTAGGCACAATCCTCGCGTTCATCTCCTCCCCCTTTTGGGTTGTTCCACCGTCTTCCTCGGTCTCTGGTATTTTCGGAAAATAGTTGGCCATTGGCCACGAAAAACAATGAAAACAGGGAGACGAAGGAGCGCTGCAGCTCTCGGTGCACGGCAGCCGACGACGCCGAGGATTTATGGCGTCGCGCGGTTATTAAATCGCAGGAGAGCATTAATTATCGACTTCATGTTTTAACTGCTGCTTTATTTATGCATCCCCCCCAACAACAACAACGAAAAAAAAATGCCCGAACATTTTTCCCAATGCAGATGGAATTATTACACGTAGGGGTTGCGCGAAATGCACGCATCCCTGTGTGCATATTCGCATCCGAGGACGAAAATAAACCATTTGAAATAAAACAAAAAACGAGGACGAGTGCAAAATAAAAGGATCACCCGAATTTATGCGACAAAGTTTTCATTGCACCGCCATTACAAATGTTTGTGTATTTCATATTTTTTCTGGGATAAATCGTGGCCGGAACCGTAATGTACATCCCCTGTTAATTTAACAACTTTTTAAAATACACATGCATCCGAAAACACGAGCGGAGGGTGAGCTTTTTTATTGTCGACCGCTTCCTTTTTTTTACCATTTTAGTTTGACCGAACGATGATTTATGACTGCTGGACAAGCGAACCAATTTTCTACTTAAAAAAAGAAACTCCGCATCTTTTCTTTCATTTTTAAACAGACTGAAAGATTTTTTTACCAATTTCACGCTACCTTTTTTAACGAAAAAGTTTAGCTTCTCTATTTTTCAGCAAATTTCATTGTGCAGCTTTTCAGAAAGTTTCATTGTGTAACACGTTTTTAACCAGAGTATTATCTAGTATAGACAACATCCGACAAAAAAAACCGATAATAAATTTAAAAAAAAATATCTATTTCAGTTACAAAATTTCTACTACGAAAAATACATTAAATTTATATTATTTCAATATTTAAGATTTTAACTATAATAAAAAACAAACGTAAATTTGCGTAAGTTTGTCCAATTTTTGTAATAATATTCAGATGAAAAACTGATATAAAAATCATTTGTTAGAAATTGAATAATAACTTCCATATTTGTTAAAAATTTAAGTAAATTTTGTTCAATATTTTATGATAAAACAAGTAATGGATTTTATAGAGCAGATTTACATTTTTTTTTCAATGAAAAACAATACAATAATTTCTTTGGAAATTCAAATTCAAATTGATTCAAATTCAAATGGAAATTATAGAAAAATTGAAGGCGAATTTTCCAGAAACAATTCCATAAATCATTTATGAATAACGATTGAAAATTAACAAAAACATGCATTGTTCCCAGTGGTTTCTAAAGTTTACAGTAAACGTTTGTCATTTTGCAATAAGTAACCCGAAAGAAGGTATAATATATATCCATTGAAGACGCAAGGTTACGTAACTGTTTCTGCATTCATTCTGCGCTGACCTTAGATTGCGTCATTTTAAAGGTACGAAATTTTACCTATTATCGCCCTAAAATAAAGATCCCGTTTACATTTTCGTGTCCCTTTTTTTACCTTCATAACTGTAAACCAATCTTCTATTATTGCGAACACTAAAAACCCATAAAAAAAGTACCGGAATATTTAAAAACGTCGGATCGCATCAAAAGAATACGTTTAAAAAGTCTGCAAAAAAAAGCTCACCCACATCAAATCTCTAATATTAACACAAGAATAGTAAGCAGGTAATATTTGCATTTGAAGATGTTCACGTTTTTCGTATCTGTCGAAAGTCGGAATTATAAGTTTATATATTGTAAGTATACAGGATGCAAGTAAGAATGGGTTATTTCTTGTATAATTTAGAATTTCTGAAACCACATTTCTCATAGATTTTTTATTATAAATATATTTAAAAATCAATAGCGAATTGTAGACTTTCTTTAAGATTATAAAATATCGACATTTCATTATTGTTGTGATTATATAATCGACACAATGAGAGTATTGAATTTTGCTAGGCTGGAAAGGTGCAGATCTTTGAAAAGTTGAAAGTTCAAATCGGGAGATTATCGCGACCTTTCTTTGTTATCCTTCTCCTGATAATTAGAGTATGAATGGAAGGAAGTCGTTTTCGAATAATGCAACTATATTTAATCTCGACTTAGACAACTTATTCTTACTTTAATTATGTAATCAATTTCGAACATATTCTGCGGTTAGGTGTAAATCTCTGATAGTTATGTCTTTGCTAATGTGATCAACTGATTTAAAAAAAAATCAAATTTTATATTTATCCACTTTGAAACTTCAGTAATTTGCGAATAATTATGTAAAAAACAAGCAGGAAATAAGTTTTATAAAAATGAAAATCTAATTCATTATTTTTATTATCAATCATAAGTAATCTATTACTAAAAAAAATCTCATAGATTTAGTTTCATATATCAATATTATTTGTGTGACTTCTCGAATAACTAACAAATTGGCGACAAACGTTGGCCGCTTTTTCTATATAAATAACTAAAAATTGTGGAAAACTTATTGTTACTTTAATTACGTAATAAATGTCTAATATATTTAGGGTATCTAGACTTTTTCGTTTAGACTTAAATATGATATTTATGTCTTTGCTATCGATTTATTTTCTGATGCCTTTAGTATTCACTTTTCCTTGTAATTACTTAGTAATCAACAGATTCCTAAAATAGTACCGATTTAGACTTATTTAACTATAAACTACAGTAATTTATATAAAAAACAAACAGAAAATAAATTAACTAAAAATTAGAAGCATTTGTAACTAAATCTTTCCAACTTCAGTTACAAATTATTTCCTTTTCATTCATTATTTATAAAGTAATAAATAACAGATGTATATTCATAAATCAATTACATTTACATTACATCAATTATTAACAATTTGGCGATCAACGTGGACCACCTTTTTCTATATAAATGTTTTTTTATTCTGACCCAAATTTATTGTCATTTTATCTAGTTCTATAATATATTGTTAAATGATTTGAAACTACAGAATATTTGAAGATTGAGAATAAAGCTAAAATTAAATAATTCAACGATTGAAATGTTATCGAATTATCAATGGTAGTAATCTTGTTCACTCAGTTGCTTAACTAATCTTTACTCTAGAATTACTCTAATTAATTACTTAACTCATAAATATGTTTATGTAACTTTCCAAATTACTAAACATTTAGTGACCAACGTGGGCCGCATTTTTTTCTATATGAACGAATTTTTAATTCTGTTCCAATTTTCTTAGTGTTTTCTTCCATTTTTTTAATATTTTGTTAAATAACTCAAAACTACAGAAAATGAGTATTTTAAGAATGAGATTAAAGCTGCAATTGTATAATCCAACAAATTATCGATGTTAGTAATCTCGTTTATCCATTTTTTTATGTAATCAAATACTCAAAGAATCATTCATACTATTAGATTCGTTCATAGATCAATTATATTTCTATATGACTTCTCAAATTACTAACAATTTGGCGACCAACGTGTGCCGCTTTTTCAATATGAATGAATTTTTAGTAGTTTCTTTTTTCCAATTACATAATATTATTGTTAAATAACTTAAAATTGCAGAAAATGAGTATTTTAAGAATGAGATTATAGCTGAAATTATATAATTCAACGATTGAATTATCCGAATTATCGATGGTAGTAATCTCGTCTATCTATCATCCGCCGCCAACAGCGAAATGCACAATTGATTGCGCGTTTCGTAACAAAAGGCGACATTAAATTAATTATTAATGCCGATTTATGATGTAACATATATATAGAAATACGCTCATATCAAATAACAATAATACATATATCGGGTAACGACAAAAAAATAAAGCAAATAGAAAGAAAAAAAAACTAAAATCTATATGTGCGCAGATCGAAGAAGATCGATCGCTCCGGCCGTAAATTATCGCAATTGTTTACGCTATTAATTAGCGAACGGGAATTAATTGCAAATCGGAAGCCAATTGAGGCCTTTTGAATACTGCATTTATAATAAATGCTTCGGTATATTATGAAGGCGGTTTTGCGAGCGGCGGAATAAATTAACATTCGCAATTATCATCCGGTTTTCGTTTACGTCTGTATGCATACGACGATATACGAGTGTGCGTGTGCGCGCGTTTTGTGTTTGTATGTACGTTGGATGGAATTTATTCGATCCGAGCGGCAATTTTTCATGCGGAGGTTGAACAATGCGGGCGCCTCAAATGCAATTGCGTCGGACCCTTCATCTAATTGACTCGTCGTACGTTGCGGCGAAGGGCGAACTTGCAAGGTCTTAAAATGGAATCTGGATCGTGGACTCAGGGTCCGCGACCCGCAACAAAACAAGAAATGGCACAGATTTTATGCGCAACGTTAACATACTATGAGTGTGATAGAGAGAGAATCTCGTCGTTATAAACACAATTGACTCGCCAGTCTATAAATCTTGACCGTTCGTATTTAGCCGCTACATTGATTATTACATGCATCGTCTACCATAAACATAAGCAATGCGAATGTTATCCACCCCATTTTCGTTTTGTCTCTTTTTGCTATTGTTTTACTATTTTTATTTAGATTTTTTTTGTTTTTCATTTAATAGAGTTGCCTAAATTGCACCACCAATAAAACTGAAATTAAGTTGAAATTTAGCAAATTTGTACAATTTTGTCATCATTTGTACAAACTTGTTTAGTGTCTGTAAAGTCACTTTTAGATAAAATAATAATCTCAAATTCTTATGAAATATTGTAAAAAAATGTTAAAAAAATAAACCACAATAAATAATTAAAAAATCATATTGGACCGGCGCCTAAATTTAACCAATATACTAAAAAAACATAAATTGTAGGAGATTCAGTAAATAATATAGTTTTTTTTTAGCAAATTTGTATAATTACTAAATTTTATTTGCATTCCCCAAAAGCATGTAAACAATGTGTCTGTAATGTCACTTAAAGCTAAAATTATAGTCTATAATTCATTGATTCAGAACAAATATTTAAAAAATTATATCTAATTGAAAAAGTAAACGAAAATAAATAATAAAATTTCAATTGTTAACAAATTTATAAACGAAAAGTTGCCTATAATTGGACCGGTCCAATTTAGGATAAGTACAGGAAACAGTTGTAATAACTAACCCAATGAAACCTACTAAAGATAAATATAATCCAGAAAGTAAAATCTCAAGAAAATGTACATATAAAAACATGATTTTCTAATTTATGTAAAGAAATGAAAGAAACAATAGAAGACAATAAAATAGTGTGATAGAGTGAGATCAAATAAATAATAAATAAACAATAAAAACAACAATAATATGTAGTAATTATTTATATTGTGCATAAGATACCTAATATTAAGTGGTCCATCTTAGGAAACTATTATTTTTTCATTTTCAATTACTTTTACTTCGTTTTTCTTTAAATTACTCATTTTAATAACTACATATTTAGGTGGTCCAATTTCAGCAACCCAGTTAGTGGTATTCATTTGATTTTGGTTTATTTATTTTAAGAATTTTGTTATTTATGTTTCAAATTACTTATTTAATTAATTAAATTGTAACTGCAATTAGCGAATGAAGACAAATAAACTCTCGTTAATGGCAATTAAAACATGAAATTAAACTATTCCAATATTCCGATAAGGCAATTTATCGAACGACACTCGAAGGAATGGAAATAAAAATCAACACTGAACAAGTTTGTAGACAAATTGATCTAGGAAGCAGCAAATGTAAGGAAAAATAAACATACATTTTAATGATGCAACAACCTTCGCATTATTGAACATCTGTACTTGAAGAATTACACCCTGATATCGTCCGATTAATAAATAATTTTAAAATATAATAAATATGAAACAGATGCAGGTATAAATCAATGTCATAAAGTGTTGCATTTAATAGTATATACGATTTTAATTACATCACTAATTAAGTTTTATTTTCTTTACAGGTAAATCAATAAATAGAAGATATATTCAAGGCATGTCCACAAAGTAAGTTAAGATTTAACTACTGGAATACTCAAGTTTATATGTATTTATTTAACAAGTTACTTGACAAGTTTCGAGTAAAATTAAAGTTTTTTTTATGTAAAATTACGTGATAACTATATTATTCTAATTGGAACTTAGTTTATGGATAATTTATAAAATTATATAAGAAAATATATCTTTTTGTAACATCATATTTATCGTTATATAATCATATATAAAGAATTGATTTAAATACTTAATACATAGTAATATTACTTGAGTAACGTTAAAAATATATTTGATTGATAATTTCAATAATGTTTTATTTTTCAACACTTTTATGAAGAAAAACGTAACAGTACGTTTTGATAAATGTAATCTTTAATTAGGAGATGAAAGCAGATGATAGATCTGGAATGTGAACCTAAAATGAAGTGATTAAGCGTTTCAAAGGAAGTTAGTCAGCCAGTCTCATGCGTTCCATTCCTTATGTGAATCCCATTGAATGGCAGGAAGACAAGATTGTTAATTCTAATCAAGGTTTCGATATTAGACCTTCGGAATGCCTTCTTCTCAGAACCAATGATCACAGTATAATTATATAAACGAAAATAGGTTTATTCAGTTACAAGTAAACACTATTATTTATCTTGTCCAATATTTGTCCACTTAATCCCAATATTTATTCACTTTTCCAATATTTGTCCACTTCAAGAAAATTTTAAGAAGTTATACAAAAAATAGAAAATACAAGACTTTAAATAATTTCCAAAAAAAATAGACGATAAAAAAGATTTTTCATATTAGCAAAACAAATATTAATATTTAGATATTTGATTACATGTTTTTGTTGGGAGTTACAACACAGATGAATGCATATGGAGGTGTATGTTAATGTTGTACTTCAACCACCGAGAGCAGCAGCATATGTAACTCGAAATGCTCCCAGCCGAAGAACAATGCCATGACCTAAATACGCTCCGTTTCTTAACGTGTAATTTCCGCAAGAACTGTTGGATAAAATGGCAAGAAATAATGCTCAGTTCTCGCGTCTGCTTCGCGGAATAAATCACATAAATTAAAATGCGCTACAGAAAAGCCGTCGAGCAATTTGTATATGAAATTATACCAGAGAGATAGAGCCTCTGGAAACGAGTCAAGAAATCGACTATAAATTCGAAATATTTACAATAAAAAATACTAGAACATTCAAATAAAATAACTTCATCATCTTAGGATATTCATTGATTTTTGTAATAATTTTATAACGAATTTAATTGTAGAAATAATATTAATTGGTGACCAACGTGGGACCACATTTCTATATTAAATACTAATTAGATAATAAATACAAATGATATACAAATATGCTGCATCATTGATTTTTAAAATTATTTAACAAATAAGTATGAATGTTCACTTGTCCAAAATTTGTCCACTTTTTCATTAATTTTCCACTTGACCAATACTTCTTTCCTTATCCATTACTTGTTCAATACTTGACCACTTTGTTAGTACTTTTAGCAAATTTCATAAAAACATCCAAATTGTCCAATACTACATTAAAGTTAAACAAAGCTTCGTAATTAATTACAATTATTTAAACACAAATTTCATAAACAAATTTATATATTTTCTATTTGTTCTCAATTTATTATAACATATAAGTAAAGTAAAATTAATTGTGTACAATAAAAAAATCAGTAAAAACTTACTTTTTTAATTTTTTAAATATTTATTGGATAATTATAGATTATCAAATGAAAGATAACTGCAATTACTATGATTTTAATGGTGTGGTATTTCCCATTTACGCGATGCAAATATGATCGTAAAATATGAATTGCTTTAGCCAACAAGTCTATTTAAACGCAATAAAATCCATCTCGATTGAGACCACATTTAACTTGCGTTACAACTATTTCAATCACCATTTGCATTCCTTTTATACATTGTAATAGTCTATTAATTTAACTTTTACCAGTCAATAAATTTGTTAATTAATCGCATAGTGTTAATTGGAATTTATATGTAAACTAGTCAAAATACATAAGAAACATTTTTTTTATATAAACATAGATAAAGAATGGATTTAAATACTTAATACATAGTAATATTACTTGAGTATATATATAGTCAAAATACATAAGAAACATATTTTTTTTTAATAATTGAAGTTTTTTAGAATTAATGTTCATTACCCAAATCGTTTGCTTATGCACCCAAAAGTAACGTAAATCGATCTATAAGTTGTTCGTTATCCGAATTTTGTTTGACCGAACATAAACATCTTTCAGGAAAGTTGTCCGATTTGTTCGAATTCCGAATTGTTCGTTAACCGATCACTAACTGTAGTTAAATTACACATTGTTATCACATCTTGTGTGTCCAATTTAAGTTAATTAACAAGTATATTAAGTTGACAAAACTTTTGTTGATTGCTTTTAAATTGTACTGTCATTACAATTACCTAAATCCCCATATTTTAGTAACTTAAAATCTTTAATAACTTAAGATAATCTAAGATTTCACCTTATATAATTTACATGTAAATATTGTTTTTGTCTAGTCAATTGGACTAAATTTTAGAATCATTTTCTAAAACGATGAAAAGTTTAATAACACATATTTTATAACTTCTAAGCATCAACCACATAAAACTTTAAATTATTTTTTATAATAATGTTAGTAACTTAAAGCTTTGTTTACTTAACCGTTAAAAGTACAATTTAAGTATTTATAATTACATTTTCCAATTTTCTTTCTTGATTGCTTTTAAATATTACTGTCATTACAAGTACCTAAATCCCCATATTTTAGTAACTTAAAATCTTTAATAACTTAAGATAATCTAAGATTTCACCTTATATAATTTACATTTAAATATTGTTTTGTCTATTCGATTGGACTAAACTTTAGAATCGATGAAAACGATGAAAAGTTTAATTACACATATTTTACAACTTCTAAGCATCAACCTCATAAAACTTTAAATTATTTTTAAAAATAATGTTACTAATTTAAAGTTTTCTTTACTTAACGATTAAAAGTACAATTTAAGTAATTATTATTACATTTTCCAATTTTCTTTCTTTATTATTATGTATTTAAAATTTACTTTTCCTGCCAACAAATGACTATGTAACAATAACATTCATGACAAATCATTGTTCTTTATACTGTAGTTGATCTTTGTTAATAGATTTTATTAATCTATTTAAGTAATTAAAATATATGAAAATGAATGATTAGGGTAGTTTTTTGACTAAAATGATGTGAATTTCATAATTGTGTTATTTGAAACTGTAAGGGTGTTGGTGCCAAATAGCGGAATTTCTGTAAAAGGCCAATTTGGCAATGTGCTGATGCGTTCCTCCGGAGTGCAAAGATTTACGACTCGCCCCGGTATATTTAATGGCGAAGTGGCGCGGATTAATAAGATATTGTGTGATTTGTGGTGGAGTTAATTAAGGAAATGCGTTCGTTTCCGAAAAGGGGGATGCGTGTATAAATATGTATGGAAATGCAGGGAAATTCCCAAAAGAGGGGAAGTTTTGTACTCGCGAAACAAGAAGTGCGAATATAGAAAGGCGTTGGTCACAGAGTGAGAAAGAGGCCATTAATTAAAAAGGACCTGGAGCCGAGTTCTCATCACTCAGCCTCCGTGTAATTGATGTAGTACAGCTGCTGCATTAAATCCTCCGCAAAGAATTCCGCATCATACTGCTGGATGCACGTTTATTTCTAGTTTTTTTTTCACTTCTTTTTCATCATCATCATCATCATGATCCGTCTCTTTCTTTGCTCTCTCGCTCTCGTAGCTTCTCCACCTTTTATCCTCCTCCTGCTTTGCTTTCGCGCGAAAGCTCGGAACGACGGTGGAAGTCGCGGGGTGGAAAGTTATGCGAACGCACTCGGGGGCAATGATTTAGTGAAGTTAGAAGTCGGGCTCGACTGTAATGGTGTTCCATCGATTTTACATTAGGGGTTTCTTTGTACATTATACTTTATACAATCTAAAGTTGGATATGCACCCGGTCTGAGAGTTATGTCCGTAAAAAAGGAGCTCGGAAACTTCGGAGATGGAGAGCGGGAAAAATAGATAATGGGAAATAAATTTGCAGCGAACGCAACCCCCCCGTTCTCTCATCCTCCTCTTCGACCCTCTTGCAACCCCCCACGAAGCACATCCACTTCCTCTCCACATTATAATTAGCATCAACCGTATCGAATCGATGCAGCCAAATGTATACCGGTTCCGATCAAAAGCACGACAA
The DNA here is from genome assembly GCF_001412225.1 of Nicrophorus vespilloides. Lineage (NCBI taxonomy): Eukaryota > Metazoa > Arthropoda > Insecta > Coleoptera > Silphidae > Nicrophorus > Nicrophorus vespilloides. Next base: position 26,426 of record NW_017096454.1, read on the forward strand.
CAGAAATCCCGACAAACATAATCCCGACAGTGTCAAGTTTCCGACAATCTCTTTTATTATTTGATATAGTTTAAAATGAGCGTTATTACTTAGTACGTGAATAAAAAACATCGATAAACCTGTATTTTATTGTAACCTTGTTTTATAAAACTATCTGGTTAATTAACCTTTAGATACATGAAGATTTGAGGATTGCCAAAATCAGGATTGTCAGGATTTTCACAATTTGATTTCGATATTCATACACCCATTCAGATCTTACTAAAATGGATTCTGAATGAAAAAAAAATAAAGGGGATGTTACCGAAACCACCCTTTCCCTTTTCTGCATCAATGGCGCAGCGCCCCCATTGTGTACGCGACGTGCATAATGTGTAAACACGAACATACCGAAAGGGATGAAATTTTCACGAACATTAATCTTGCACGGAGGAACAACTGCACCTCGAAAATAAAACGTCAACTATGTCATGTTTACAATTGCTTCACGATGCGACAATTTATTTTGGTTATTTATCAGCCTGCATCGACACTTACATAAAGAAATCGATCGATCGATGAGTGCTGCTGCTGCGAGCCGCTCTGACTAACCTACAACGAGATCGGAAATATCATTATTACAATTGCGCAACAGATTTATTAGCGCTACAGCTACAGAGCTACGGTTACACTACACGACATGGCACGAATAGGATATTGCTTGTCCCAGAAATATTAATTGTATCCATTCGAAATTTATGTCAGCTTTGTGACCTATTATTTCATTACACGCTCGTACAGGATCCATGATTGAACTATTTTACGAGAATCTAATTGATGTATCATTTTATAAGATTTTGTTACAACTATGATGATTCCAACAAGCAAAATAAATGATAGTTAAAGATTTTTAGTTGTCCCAATAAATATTGATACAAATTATTAAATTGGATCATGTTATAAAATTTTGACTATTCTTAAATCCATTAACCATAAATATTTAAGCTTTTCAGTTATCTCCAATAAATATTGACATCTATAACTTGTACTATACTAATACTAAATAGATTATGATAATATACAAATACATATAAATGTATTTCTTGAAAATCTTACTATGAAAATACCAATTTTCGGATATTTAATCGTATAGTGAATCTAATTTTCAACATATAAACTAATGTAATATACGATAATGTGTTCCATTTTGGAGTCATTTTTCTTACAATTTATTTTGCTCGTTAAGCGAGGTTCCACGGTATATCATTTATGTTTTTAAAAGAAATGCATACAAATTGTATAGAACATAATAGAACATATTGTGTTCGATTCAGGACAAAAAAGTTATAATACCTCGGATAGTCCGGATAGTAGGTTCAACCAATATCCCGAAATGTTTAAAACCGGACTAATCGAACTTAAAAATGAAACCGTACAAAAAGAGATTTGACTTTAAAAAGGATAAAGACGACCATTTGTTTATAATAAAAACAATTTTGTATAATAATTTTGTAGAATATATTTTGTTCGACTAAATCCAGACTGATTGAGAACAAAGCAGAAAATAGTACAAAAAGTGACGTTATAATAGTCTGTTTAAAACCGGACTAATCGAGGAACAATTAGCACATACTTAAAAAAATGAATATATTTTGATCCATTAAGTCCGAACTGATTGAGGACAAAAAGTAAAACCGTACAAATCGTATGCGTTTTGATATATTTTACGATTTTACAGTGTATATCATAATTAAAATAAAATTTTGACTTGTACAAACATATATTTTGTCAACAAATTATATCAACAAAATACAAATAATTATGTTTTTACAAAAATATGTTTTAAATATAAGAAAATGAAGATTTTATTATGAATTGAGTAAACATGTTACAACTTCAAAAACAATATAAACAAACTTCAATGATAAACGATTTTCAAAATGAAGATTATGTTTAAACTAAGTAAATTCATCATAAATCTCTATATAAATCAGCACCTGGACATAAGAAAAAAGAAGAAATTGAAGAAAATTTATGAAAATCTTCTTTTTAACTAAAATAACTATAATAAAATTTGATGAAAGATAATCTGGAATTAACGTAATTCCCCAATTATACGACGTTCCTATGTATAAGACGCACCCATTTTTTTCTATAAATGTTTTAGTGATCTTTAAACGTCTTAAACTTTTATTATTCAAACTTATATAGTAAAAATTGATCTTAACGAAAATTTCAATAAAAATACTGTAAATAAATTAAGATACAAAAATGTGTTACATTACAAGAAATTATAAATTGAATATGAATGTTAATATTAATATTGAAATGAAAATTGTGGTATTTCATATTTGAATATGACAAATCTGATATGTTAAATAAACACCGTTTTTTACGAGTGTTAGGGTTTGCTTATCCTGCGGTGAAGGGCCGACGATGTTTATGCAATACATTAAATTTACACAAAACACACCACGTGCTTCCAGAGTCGAAAAGCCTTCCACCAAATACAAACGCACGCACACCGCACGCAAAAACGTTCTTTGAATTTTATTAAATCAAATTTTAACTTGAATATTAATGAGGGAGGGAGTGAATTTAATAAAAACGAAAGCCTGGCGAAAGGTCGTATGCAAATGCCTCTACCGTACGTGTCAGAAGGAGGGAGAATGACAAATAAACTACAACAACAACAATATACCAAAAAAAAAAATCAACAGTGGGGTAATTTTTGTGGTCGGAGCATATCAAATTGCTGTATGAAAATATAGGGGTAGCTTATATAATTTTTGTATTTTGTAAAACCCGTGTTTCCAATGGGTGAACGCGACATGCATAATGTGTAAGCAATCAGAGCACGGCTGCGGAAGGGTTGCGCCAACCCAAACCCAACCGCCCCTCTTCATCCCTCGCCCTTCCATAGGGTTCGTATTTGAGTGTGCGTGATGTATGTATAGAGAGAGCGGTGTGTGCAAGTGAGGAGGGTAGAGAGCATCATCCCAATGAACAGCTGTTACCGAAATTACTCATTGTTTCACGTCCACGGACAATGGTACAGCCGAAACTCGTATTACATCATCCGCCAACTGCAGAAAAGACAACAGTTGTCCGCTCGTCCTCGAGAGACGACAAATTCTTAAAGGGGGAGCAGGCGGTTTTTATCTTATTTTTCCACCCTCGCCGCTCCTTCTCGCTCTCAACCTTCTCCTCAACCACCTCCGCCCCCTGCGCCCGGGCGCGCACACCAAGATAGATTACTCCGCCATTCTTGCAATTTCCCTGTCGTATCTAAGCTCGTAAATTGTTGGTGAAATATCGCCAGTTGGTGACTGCGGGGTTCGAGAGCCACCGCGCCACCAGCTACTACTACTACCACCACCTAAACCCTCCTTCTATTCCTCCAACCCCCATCTCCGAACTCGCCCTTTTGTGTCCGACTTCCCTGAAAGATGATACCCCCGAACTGCGAAGCGAAAAGCGCACGAAAATAACCAAAAAAAAAGAGAAGAGAAAATTTGCTTTTCACAGCACACACACACTCTGTAATTACAATTAGCACTCATTACATTTCCCTCTTTCATCTTCTTCTACTTCCATTTGTTCCATTGTTTTATTTTTTTTGGCTGTCCCACCCCCAAATGAAGGAGAAGAGAAAAAAATAATACCGACCATCCATTCTCGCCCCGAAGCCCATCCAATTTAAAAACACTCCAAATTCTACTTCTATTATACCAGAAGGGACATTACTCTTCGCAGCCATTACACTTTAACCGCAAAGAAGAAGAAAAAACGTCGACGAAGACGGAGGATATTTACTCAAATGAATATTTCAGTTACGGCGGGAAAACCGCAATGGACGGACAAAAACCCGCACGGAATGGACAAACTTATTTATCGCCGCCCGAACGTCTGGAATCTCTTTAAAAGACTTTCTTAAGTTATTAACTCGTAACATTTTAAATATAAATTCACAAGAAAAAGAAAACATTTTATTACTGCTTTAATTATTTAAATTATTGTTTAATTACAACAAAATATAATAAGAAACACTTTTATTACATAACTGTATCAAATTTAAAGACAATTTAGAATATAATTATTTTCATTTATATATAAATTAAATTGAACAAAACTAATTTTATTATAATTTACAGAGTTTTTTCAATAATAAAATGTATTTTAAATTAATTATGAAAGTAATAATTAACATTAATTAAGTTTTTATCAAGTATATACGTACTAATTAGGACATAATTAGGAATGTTTTTAATTTGTAATTGTTTAAATAAATTTTATTTTATATTTACTTTTGAAATTTTTGCTACTAAATAAGAAATGATTAGAAAATAAATCCAAAAATTTCTTATATACGTTATTATATATATTATATAGTAGATTTTTTTTTTCTAGAATGTAAATTAAGAAAGTAGAGATTATTTGTAGAATACATTTTTATTTTGAAATATATTTTTAATCGAAATAATTTTAATAATTACTAAAAGTCTTTATATGAAAAACATCTGAGGTAAATATTTGAGCAAACTTTATTTTACAGAAATTAATTTAATAATTTACCAAATAATTCATTAATTATAAATATAATACAACATTTCATGAAAAAAAATATATAAATACTTTACTTAATAGAAAAATATGAGAAAATTCTATAGACATTTAAGTAAAAGTTAAATTATAGGTCTATTAACAAAAAGTTTAATCTTCAATTAGCAAATGATTCATTTAATATAAGATTTCATTGCTTATAAATTATGAAAATTACTTAACGTAAAAATGTATATAAAAGCCTATTGAAAATAAACTAATTTGTTAAATTATAAGTAAAAACTATTAACAAAAACTTTAATCTTCACTTTACAAATGTTTCATGTAATTTAATTGCATATAAATTATAAAACTTACAAAAATTAGTACAAAATTATATTTAAAATTAACAAAAAGTTAAATTATATGTAAAAACTATGAATAAAAACTTAAATCTTCAATTAACAATTGATTCATTTCATGTAACTTACTTAACAAAAAAAAACTATTTGAAATTTGCTAATTGTTAAATTATAGGTAGAAATAACTAACATAAATTTTAATCTTCACTTTGTAAATGATTCATCAATATAACATTTAATTGGATATAAATTATGAAACTTACTTAACACAGTAATTAGTACAAAAGTCTATATAAAATTAATTACCTATTAAATTGTAGGTAAAAACTAAGAACAAAAACTTTCATCTTCAATTAGCAAATGATTAATTTAATGTAACATATCATTGCTTCTAAATTATAAAAGTTACATAACAGAAAAAAATTACTTGTCAAATTATAGATAGAAAATAAGTAACAATAACTTGAATCTTTAATTTGCAAATGATGCCTGAAGCAAAGGTTAGCAAACCATTAACATTCCACTAAAGCCGAACCGTGTAAATCCGGAAACACGTGAATAAAACCCAATTAACTGTGATTCTGAAAGCTCTCAACGAGCGGTCCGCAAACGTCCTGGGCATTACTAAAACAAATACGCGAGCTGCAGTTTTATGCAAATTGCGTAATCGTTAATATATGTGATTGGCATAATTGCAGCCAGCGGCTCGGTCTGAGGCGAAATTGCTTAATGGACTTTAATGAGAGTGCATTAATGAATTATCGCAATTAAACGGGACGCAACGAGAGGTCCGCAAAGATTTTTTTTTATAATAATCATAATAATAATTCACGTGTCAACTGTATTTCTCTCTTTCTTTCATATGAAGATAAATCTTTCTCTTTCAGTCCTTTAAAACTGTATTCGTTTCATCCTTCGCTTTTCGTGCACGGAGCAGCGCAGCTTTGTGGGGTAATTGAAGTGTCAATGTTTCATTTCACTTTTTCAGTGCTTGACTTCTTGTACCAGAGTCCGTTCAATTAGTGACCCCCCAGTAGGCGAAAGACTCTTGGGAAAGAGATTTATACTTTTTTTTCGTTTTCGTTTTCTTCTTCTTCTTCACTCTTCCTCCATCACTACTTCTCCTCTCTGTTCATCTCGTGATCCTTTTTACTTCACTAATTTATAGTCGGAAAATAAAGAATTTCTCATTGAGAACAATTTTTGAGGCACTTGAGGAGAGTCTCTTTCTCTCCGTTTAACCAATTGATTTATAACCTGCGCTCATTAAGCTAAAAATACTCAACTGACAGTACTTCTCTTTTCTTTCTCTCTCTCTTTTCAAACCTCTACTGAAGAAGAAAAATCCGGAGGTGGGATACGCGGAATTCGTTTTGAATGAGCACGAAATTAAATCCCCTCATAAAAATACACAAATATAGTAATACCTCGCATAGTGCGGCTTCGATCAGTGCGTATTTACTATAATCAAGTTTTTTTTTATTGGGACAACTTTTTTTGGTAACACGATTCTTGTATAACGCGTATTATAACAAAAATCGCAAATTTCGTGTTATACGAGGAAAATACTCATATAACACGATTTTCTTTAATTTGTGCGATTTCAAACAGTTCGAGATATTGGAGGAATCGCACTATACGAGTTATTCCTGTAAATCAAACAAAAATCCACACGAAAAAAATATAAATACCTATCATAGTCCAGCTTTGATGAGTGCGGATTTTTTATAATCAAGTCTATTTTTTATTGGGACAACTTTTTTGGTAACGCGATTCTTATATAACGCGTATTATAACAAAAATCGCAAATTTCGTGTTATACGAGGAAAATACTCATATAACACGAGTTATTCCTGTAAATCAAACAAAAATCTACTCGAAAAAATGCAACAATACATATCATAGTCCGACTTTGATCAGTGCGGATTTTCTATAATCAAGTCTATTTTTTATTGGGAGAATTTCGTGTTATACGAGAAAATTATCTTATTACACGATTTTCTGTAACGCGATTTCAAATAACGTATTAATTGCTTTTTACGAAAATTTACCGTATTATATTTATTTCCTCGATTAGTGCGATTTCAAACAGTGCGAGGAACCGTACTAAGCGAGGTTTTGCTATAAATCAACCAAAATATCGATTTGCAAACGTCATTTTAAAGTTACACTTCGATTTGGATATGCGTGTTAAGCAGAAATTTGTAATTAAAAACGTCGGTTTCGTAATAAAGTGATTGTTTTCATTGAAATATTTGCTTTGGATCGATGCTCGCAATGCGAATAATTCCGTGTAAATATTTTGCATAATGATTATTCGCTGTTATTGATTCGAGTTTCGTTTAGAATCCGTGTAAATGCGAGCCGGCGAACGTTCGCAATCTTATTTATTGCATATCTGCAGTAATTTGCAGATTTCTAGGTTTCACCGTAAACATTTTCTATACGCGTAAATTCTATTGAAAATTGCAATTTTATTGATACAATAAATTAAATTTGTATTTATTTGCCTTATTTATGGTCTTAATAAATTTATAATTAGTTTATTTAAGTTGTTTTCTTAATAATTACAACGAATAATCAATTTATTAATATCCAATTTTTTCAATAATTACAGAAAAAAAAATTCAACATTTGTTTATGTATTTAAAATATGAAATTAGAAAAAAAAGCCCTAATTAATGCGTTTTTAATCCAATTATAAGTAATTATCGCTTTTACGAATTAATAATTAATTCCAATAATAATTTAATTAAGAGATAAATCATTAAATTTATAGTTTTTTTTAAAGAGATTTAAAGATGTGAGAGGGAAGAAAATAATTTAGAAATTGTTAAATAAGTTTTTATTTCTATTTGTAGATTTGTAAGTAAAATTAATGATCAACACTGTTAAAAATCCTTGATATTTGCTGTTGACTCTAAGCTTTTGAAATACCAAAGAAGATTAAGGAATTTAGTGTGAAATGTGTATGATCGTTAATCAAATTAACTAACCTTTAAGGAGTCCATAGTTCTGCCTGCTACAAATGACTGGTGTTGAAGTGTCCGAGATGTTTACAACGAATGGGAGTTTCTCCACACCGAAAACAGAGTTTACCGATGTTCATCGAAATGTTAAGCTCGTGAGATCTCATGCCTTCAATAAATTATTAACCACTTAAGAACAAATAACAGTAATTGTTAAAATATATGAATTTAACATTACTTTTTCTATTCATTTTTAACTTAAAAAATAATATTAATTTTTTTTAAATTAAGTTACAGAACAATTTTGATTAACCTTAATCAATAAATTTATTTGCTTATTGAAAGATAAATGTATTTGTTATCAGGATCATTTCTTAATATCAATAAATGAAATAATTTACTGAATTTTTATTTAATTTAGACAAAATTTCTGAATATTTTAATAATTATATTACAACAAATTCTCTTCATTTTATTACATACTTATTTAGTGTTTTCTTTTATAAATGTTGAGAATCAAGATTAATTTCATGAAATAAGGCTATAAATAATATTGAATGAAATCTCAGTATTGCTACAAGTAATTTTATTATAGTTTTTACAATTTCCATTTGATTTAGGAATATTCGTCTTTAATAACTTTCTAGCAATAAATGAAGATAATGATTAAATTTAGGAAACTATAAAATATCTGAAACAAAAGTTTATCCCTGATGTATATCAAGGATGAGCAACTCGTGGCCCGCGGGCCGCATTCGTCAAAAAGTTACTTTTGTTCATTTCGTTAACAAAGAGATAATTTCTACAGTTAACTTTGGCCCCTTGTAAAAAAAAAGTTACGATTTTTTGTAAATATAAGGATTTTTATCCAAAAGAATAACTAAATTTTTCTATGTTTTCCTACATTTTATATTTCATTTCTACAATTAATAACAAAAATTTAAAATAATCAGTAATTTCCTAATTTTATTATTGCAATTTTTGCTATATTTGCATGAAGAACATTGACCTAACATTGTTATTCAATATATTTTAAATCAATCGTCAATTGCAACTTTTGATACAATTTCCTAACTTTCAAATTTTATAAAATATTCACTACAAATCACTTATTTTATTACAATATTTGCTTGATTTCAATGAAAACGATATTGAACTAGCACCAAGTTTAATATTTAACATGTTTTGATGTCAACTTCCAATAAAAAGTCTTCAGTATTTTTTTTTGTGTGTGTTAAATTTTCTACATTTCAATGAATCAAATATTGATGTCGATCAACGGCTTGTTGATGAATTTTTAATCGGATTTTGATCAATATGCCGCAGGTTTTCGGAACGTTGTTTTGCATGTGCGGATTTTCACTGTAATCGGGCTGTGATTGCTTCATTATCTATGGATCGTGCAACGGTGCCAATTAAACAGGAGCCTGAAATGTTATCAAAATTAATGTAATGATCCGGCCGCTATAATTTCACGCCCAGCGCGAAATGCGAGCGGCCGAAAGGGCCCAGCAGGTCTCTCTCTCCCTCCATCCCTCACCCTGAAAACACCGCGTAATTGGATTCTTATCCAGCACCCAACCACCACCACCTCATCACGCGCGTCCACCCATCCCCAAACTAAGCGCGCACCACTCGCGAAACAATACGAAAATTTCCACTTGAAATTAAACCCCAAATTGCTTTATTAAATTCCCCAATTAACCGGTGAGAGAGAGCCGCCAAGTCGGGGTGACACACAACCACTGTTAATAACGATTGTAATCGTATATTTTATTAACCAACTAACAACTTGTTGGTGGATGGAATCCTTCACCTCGTTCATCTATTGTTACAGCTAACATTACCTTTAGATGTAATTATTACGTAATGGTAATTGTACACCTAATGCGTGACATAAGACGTAACTGTCTGTTAATAAATGGTTTGTGAATCTGAAATTGATATTTTATAAAATATGTTAATTTTGCTTCTACGATTTCTACAAAAAACATTAAAATTAAGACGAAGGTTTTTGTAACTATTTTTTATTTATTTCTTTATAAAAATATTCAATGTAACCTTTACTTTCCATTTTAATTACTTGAAATTATATTTACCAAACTGTAAAAAAATAATACAGAAAGACCGCGTTTACAACTTCACCGATAAACAATAAAACGAAACGATTCACAAATTAAAATTTACTATACGTTTACTATATGTTAAACCAGGGGTCGGCGGCATGCGGCTCCGGAGTCGCATATGGGTGTTTTGATGACGAAAGTGCGGCTCTCAGAGTCGCGATCTAAAAAAACAATAAATATTTGAAGTGGAGTTCATCATCAACTAAAACACTTGAAATTATTTCCCCGTCATCAATTGTGGATCAATGAAAAATATGTACCTCCTCATGTATCGTTATGTGCGGCTCACTAAATGTTACCAATCTTAAAAATGGCTCTTTTATTGAAAACTGTTACCGACCCTTATAATAATCTTATTTAACGCTGTTTCTTTTAGTGTTTGTCTTCTAGAAACAAATACTATGTGGTAATTGACATCTTACAGTAGGTAGTTTTGGATGTATCTTAGACTTCTTAAAAAAAGTAGCTACATGACATAATAATATATATGTTTATTTTACTCACTCTATATTTTTTTTTAACATATTTTGAAATATACAACAAAAATTCGGTTTACGAACAAATAAAATAACTTTATTATTTATTCTATAGTAGAAATATTTCATAAAAATCATAAAATTTTTATAACTATATTTATACAAATAATTCTTACTTTTTTTACTTTATTCACTATAAAAGTGCAACAAATCGGACAACGAATTTTTTTATGTTCGGACAACAAACACATATTCGGTTTACGAACACTTTATGGATCTATTCATGTTTTTTTTGTATCCTACAACTAGTGGTGATATTTAAGCTTCTTAAACTGATGATCGGTTGACCAAAAATTCGGTTCACGAACATCTGCATACTTTTTTTTTCAAGAATTTACAAAACAATTAAAATAATTTTATTACTATGACTTCCGAATATATTAATTATTAATTTAAAAAAAAATCTCGTTATATAATAAAGAAATTTTTTTTTTCTATAGTACAAATATTTCATAAATAATTACAAAATTATTATAACATACATTTCTACAAAATATTTTGTCCTTTTCTTTATTTATGCTTATATAATATATATAAGTAAGTATTTGGTTAACGAACAGTTCGGATTGTTCGAATCGTACAACGAAATTTGTGTACGTTTGGACAATAAACACATATTCGGATAACGAACACTTTACCGACCAATTGAAGTTCATTAAATCGATAATCGGTTAATGAATAATTCGGTTTACGAACCGATTTTTTTAGAAATTACAAAACAATGAAAATAATTGTTATACTATCATATCATAATAAATTAAGAAAAAAAATCGCGTTATGTAATAGAGAAATAAATGTATTCTATAGAAGCCCGTATGGCATTCTGAAATGCGAATTACATATGCATTATTACTAATTTTTGTCTATTGTATTAGTCCTTTCATTCATTATAAGGGTTGTTACTACTATACATAATTTTATGAATGGTCGATTGATACATCACGGTTTTTATATAACGAACAAGGGTGATCCTTGCTCAATCCCTTGAGTATCGCATCCCAAATGTCCAACATTCGAAAACATCGTGATTATCATCAGCAAAACAGTCGGAAGTAATAATCAAAAAAAGGACAAACCGGACATCGTCCAATAAATATAAACGTCCTGTTTTTCTCTGCCCTTAATCCCGATGATGAGAAAACACATGACTAAACACAAAAGTCTCAAGTTTCTACTCTTTGTATTTTTTTTTTCACTCTCATCTCATTCCCTTGGATTTTTCCTCTCGAGGGTAGTCGAGATAAGCGAAGATAAACACGAGCAAAGAAGCCCGAGGACAGATAAATACACACAAAAAAAAATATAAATGGACGGAGGGATGAAAAAAAAAATTATAATAAAAATAAAATGATTATAAAAAAGAAGTGTACAACCAGGGGGTGCATTAAGTTAATGATGCAGGAAACGGGGGGTTGTTTTCATTTCATTTTCTCTCGCTCGCTAATTAATATAGAGAAAATGTTTCATTAAATTTTCACGCACGTTTATTTATTATTATTATCATCATCATCATCATCATCGAGATCGCCGGGGGAATCCCCTCCCGCCCAAATATGTTTTATTCAAATTCATAGCGCGCGCAAAACTTTATTATTGTTTTGTTGTCACCATCAACGTTGCAATAATAATTATAATTATTATTATTTTTAATGCGAATTAATTATGCATTTACCGCAACATTATTTTCATCGTCGACCGACCGACGCACATCCATAATTGATGCGCTCTGAAAATTATGACATTTTCCAAATATGAATATTGATACGGAATTTTGCGGTGCGAGAAAAATAAAATCGACAACATCATCGATATTGCGTAATAAATTATGCATGTGTTTATTTCGTTTCTGTTTCTGTTGCGCAATGAAACGTTTGAATCTTTGCCGCCACAAGATGGCGCCGCGATGAGTCGGATCTGACAGCTGTCAATTAGGGGCCGGAGCCGGGCGGTTGCGTGCCGATTGGTCATAACTTAGCCGCGCCAAGCTACTACCATTAGTCCGTGCATGCTAAATATGAAATATCTACGATCTCTTATAACTTCGACCGACTTAAACCTAACTTCATTAAGAAAACGCCGTAAAAAAATCATCGACTATTTACTTTTCTTTACATTAATTACGCAATATGTGTATGAAATTATTAATAAATAGTCAATCCCAATAATTTAAACAAAAAAATAGTACGAATTTGATATTTTTACTAACTTTATTAACATAATTATCCAATTACCCAAACATCCATTGAGAAATTAATATTTGTTACAAAATTTTATTTAACACCAATAGTTTAGACAAAAGATTGGTAAGAATTTGACATTTTTACTAACGTTAATTACTCAATAATTTTATAATTTAATCTCAATAGTTTAGACAAAAAATTAATACGAATTTGATATTTTTTACTAAGTTTGTTACAGTAATTTCTTCACATAAAAATAAACAATTGTGAAATTAATAATTGTTACAATAATTACTCAATAAATTTATGAAAATTTTCATTTTAATCTCAATAGTTTAGACAAAAAATTAATGACATTTGACATTTTTTTACTAAGTTTGTGCAGAATTAGCACAGAAAAAAGTAAACATTGAGAAATTAATATTTGTTACAATAATTACTGAATAAATTTATAAAATTTTACGATTTAATGATTTAATCCCAATGGTTTAGATAAAAATTTATACGAATTTGACATTACTAAGTTTGTTGCAGTAATTCTGCATACAAATAATAAACATTTAGAAATTAATACTTTTTACAATAATTACTCAATAAATTTATAAAATTTTACAATTTAATTTCAATAGTTTAGACAAAAAATTAATACGAATTTGACATTTTTTTACTAAGTTTGTGCAGAATTAGCACACAAAAAAGTAAACATTGAGAAATTAATATTTGTTACAATAATTACACAATAAATTTAGAAAATTTTAGAATTTAATCCCAATAGTTTAGATAAAAAAATTATGCTAATTTGACATTTTTTTACTAAGTTTGTTGCTGCAATTCTGCATACAAATAATAAATATTTAGGTATTAATATTTCTTACAATAATTACAGAATAAATTTATAAAATTTTACAATTTAATCTCAATAGTTTAGACAAAAAATTAATACGAATTTGATATTTTTACTAAATTTATTACAGTAATTCATCACATAAAAATAAACTATTATAATCACAAATTAATAATTGCTACAATAATTACTCAATAAATTTATTTTTTTTTACAATTTAGACAACAAATTAATACAAATTTGACATTTTTTACTAAGTTTGTTGCAGTAATTCTGCACACAAATAATAAACATTGAGAAATTATTAATTGTTACAATAATTACTTAATAAATTTATGAAAATTTTCAATAGAATCCCAATAAATTAGACAAAAAAAATAGTACGATTTTTTTTTATTTATTAAAGAAATTGTGTATAGAAAACATTGAAAAATTAATATTTTTGCGCAATAAATTTATGAACTTGTATAATGTTTCAATTATATTTACCAATAATTATAATGGTATAATACCTAATTATTATAGAAAGACATGTTTTAACCACATTTATGCCTTTAAGCGGTGAGAGTTGATCTGCGTTCAATTATCAAAACTTTATATAATCAATATTCAAATTTCTAATAATTCAATGTTTTTTAGAATTAAAACTCACAAACCTTGACCTAAAACAGTTTTCTATTAATAAACACTATTATTAAAACACTCCCTTTAATATTACCAATAAGAAAATGTAAAATAATTTAGTTATTATCTTAAGTATTTTTTTTTGTTATTAACTTATACAAAATAAAATACAAGTAAAATTAAATTTAACTAATTAAATTATATTATAATGATTTGTAATTAATATATTTTTGTCAGATGGGCTAAGAAAAACTCTTTTTATTAAATTGACTTAAAATACTTCTTTTAAACTGAAAAATTTGCCGAATAGTTTCGAAGTAAATTGTTTTGGGTGAACTTAATTATGTTAAGAGCAAAATTTGTTAATTTTTACTGATATTTTGAAGTATTATTTCACTTATTTAGTATACTTATGTATTCTCACTGTTTACTTTGAAAAAAAAAGTAAAAACTGTATAAATCGATATTACGTAAATGAAAAAAATATAAATAAGTTTTTTGTTATATTTAACACAATATGTGAAATTTCTTTCTGTAGATACGTTTAATTCTTTTGTTTATTATTTTTTTGAATTCGATATATTCTATTTTTTCGGGTTTGAAATTGTGTGGTTCCAATATAAATTGGATGTTTAAAAGCGATTTGATAAAATGATTTGTGGGGTATAGATAATCTCCGGACAGGATGAGTAACGGCCCCGAATTTAAATAATAGGCGTAGGCAATCTCGTTAATAGAAACCCCTCTCTGAAAACGTTCGAGCAATGGAGACGACGAGAGAAGTGAATAGAAAAAATATATATATATAAAAGGACTAAAAAAAGCTGCTCAAAGGGAAAAGTAGGCTTAAGAAGAAGTTGAATGGAAATAAAGATGGTAAAAAAAGTAAGTAATTCTAGAAAGAAATATAGGTTTAGTAAGTTGGTTGGATAATAAGGATTAGAAATAGATAGAGATAGAAAAATCAAAGTAATTTAATAAAATTTAATAATTTATGAATTTGTACAAAAATGTGGGAAATTAAATGGAAATAAAAGGACAGAATATAATAAAGATAGAAAAATAAAATTATTTCAATAAAATTATGATCTTGAAATTTGGTGGATGTTTGTTGGAGAATTGGGTTGAAAATAGTAAGAATTGGAAAGAAAATAGTTTAGTAAAAATATTAAGTAAAAGGATTTGTATCAAAAATGTGCACAAAAAATAGAATAATTTTAAGAAACTTATATTTTTAAAGTTAATACAAATGTAACTTTGCAAAAAAATATAGGTTTAGTAAGTTGGTTGGATAATAAGGATTAGAAATAGATAGAGATGGAAAAATCAAAGTAATTTAATAAGTTTATGAATTTGTACAAAAATGTGGAAAATTAAATGGAAATATAGAAATAAAACGACAAAATATTTAAGTAAATTTGTATAAAAAAAAATACAGGCAGAAAAATGCAAATATTTCAATGAAATTGTGTTGTTGAAATTTGGTGGAAGTTTGTTGAAAAATTGGGTTGAAGGTAATTGAAAGAAAATAGTTTAGTGAAAATACTAAATAAAATGATTTGTATCAAAAATATGCATAAAAAAATAGAATAATTTTAAGAAATTTATATTTTTAAAGTTAATACAAATGTAACTTTGCAATTGATAGAAAAAAAGGTTTAAGAAGTTGCATAGAAACATGGATTGATAATGTAGATACACAATAATCACTTTATTTTTTAAGTTTTTGAAGTTGTTTGCGAATTTTGAAATAATAATACAGCGATACCTCGTATAGTCCGGTTCTACAAATATACTGAAAACGTTTAAAACCGGACTAATTGAAGATTAAAACAAAAATAAACCACAAGCACAAAATGAGTATTGATTGCATAAAAGGAAAAAAGTTAACATTTATGTATAAAATAAAATAATTTTGAGTTTTTTTTACTAAAATCATTTTCTTTTTCATAAAAGATTAATTAACAAAGTATTTTAATTAAAAAAAAATGTTTCAAATCGGACTGAAATTACTTCAAACCCATGGTAAAATATGGATAGAAAATCGATGGTAGTCGGTGACCTTGAATAAGGTAATGTACAAATATGGTCAAGGTTTGAGGTATTTTTTCTTTTGTATTTCTTTTGAAATAATGATAATAAGCGTAAGGAAGTTTTAATTATAATTTTGCATGATGAAACCCTCAAGTCTCCAATGGGATCTCAGATGCAGAGAGAACATCAAGTTTCTGCGGCTGAACCACAAGACGAAGGCAAATTTCGCTTGAACAACTAACTTCCATCCTTCAGTTCGTTGCTCTTCTACTCCGAGTATTTTTACAGCCCTTCGGGGACTTCAATTTGCTCGATTGACGTGCGTCGTGTGTATTATGAATTTTCTTTCTCTCAGCCGATAATTTTATGGGCTGTTGATGTACTTACGCTCCAGTCATTATTATCTCTTTGCCACGTCCCCAAATTAACTTTAACTGCGTATCGCACGCTGGGGATGACGGAGCACCCAACAAAAAAAAAACGAACGACAACTTGTATAAGAATAAGGTGGAGAAGTGGAGGGTGGACGAAAAAAAAAATATCAACCCTTATCTCCCGCACACTCCTCTCGCGTGATTTGTGACCCTCGAGAAAAAAAAATATGCGCGGATGACGCAAAAAAAAATAAATATATGATAGCTCGCGCTTTTTATTTTCTTCATCCCTAATCGCGTCAATGGCGTATTTTTAAGTGCTTAAACCACCCCATTTTTTTTTAACCACTCTCGAAACGTCGTTCAATTCCTCGTAAATTACACGCAGGGAAATAGCGTTTCAGATAACAACAACAAAGGAAGATGAAGAAGAATAAAAATGGACTCGTTCTTGCAACCATCAACCATGGGAAATCATCCGAAATGCAAGGCGACGACAATCGACGCCTGGAATTATGTCAATTGCACATTAAAAAAAATGTAACGCACTCTCTCTGTGTGCATTGTATGCAGATTGCGTACCTTCGATACTTACTTTTTTTTTCTTTAATTTATTTATTTCTTCTTATTCTTCATTCTTCATACTATATTGGAATTGTACGCGTGGAATTTTTATTGCACCTTGATGAGCCTGAAAATTGCTCTCCTCTCCTTGTACATACATTAAATCCTTTGTATTGTGAAGCGCTTTGTTTTCCGGCGTGTATTTATATTTTGAAGATACGTAAGACCAAATCAATTAACTGCACTTAATGGACAATTCATTCACTTAATTTATGTTTATTTAATCAACGAAACTACCACCTACTAACACAAAGTAGTTTTGTAATTTCATTCATGTTTTTGAAGAAAAAAAATTGGATTATTTTTACAGTTTCTTAAATTTCAAAATTATAACAAATTGATTATAAAACAAGATATTTTTAGATTTTGTATCATTATAAAAATAATTGAAATAAAGTTTAGTTTTCTTTACTTTTTTAGTAGTCGAATTTTCATTATTTTATATAAATTTAAATAATTGATTGTTATTATTTTCATTATAATTGTTTGTTTTTAATTATATATATAAGTAGATTGGAATTATAATAAGGAATATAGACAGGTTATAATAATTATGAACGAAAAGGAAAATAGATAAATTAACTTATCCGCGTTTGTAATTGGAGTGATATTATTAATAGAATTTTGCTGGAAATAAGTTAATTACTGTCAAGTTGTGCGCGCCTCAAGGAAAATAAACGGACTATAATTATCGAAAACATTGGAAACTCTAACAATACTGCTAATAATGAAAATAGTTGGTGAATATTATCGGTTTAGTTATGTTTTGTTAGTTTTTATTGTTCAGTGCAGTAAAAACGTTTCAATTGTTTATACGAATTAGTTAATTAATACAAATATGTGAGTATAATCAATTAAATAAATATATTTTATATAAACTTATTCATTTTAGTAGTCAATTTGAGAATTTCAATCTTTGATTCTATGAAATTTAAAGATAATTTTAAAACTTTGATAATTATTTCTTGGTTATTGTTTGTTCTAATTATCGAAAATATTGGAAAAATTATACTTAAGCAATGAAAATACTGCTAATAATGAAAATAGTTGGTGTATTTTATCGATTTTGTTATGTTTATGTTTTGTTGGTTTGTATTGTTCAGTGCAGTAAAAACGTTTCAATTGTTTACACGAATTAGTTAATTTTAATTAATATTATTTAAAACTAGTATAAAAATGGATTAATTAATACAAATATGTGAGTATAATCAATTATATAAATATGTTCTATATAAATTCATTCATTTTAGAACTCAATTTGAGAATTTCAATGTTTGATTCTATAAAATTTATAGGTATTTTTTTTTAAATTTGCTCTTCTGTTCTTTGTTATTGTTTATACTAATTAAAAATATTGACTTCAATTGGTTAATTTTGTCATATTTAATGAAATTTTTAGTTTTAATAAAGTTGGTAAATAATTTATGAATAATCTGTATTTCTATGTAGGTTAAATAAAAGGTCAAAATGAAAATGAAATAAAAATTATTTGTAGAACGGAAACGATTTATTACAGTAATAAGTGTTAACATCATTCATATTAATTTAATTCAAATAATTGTATCATTTGTGCCCTAATAAACTTATATCAATAATCTATATAAAAGCAAATTTCAAAACAAACTCTTACATTTATTAAATTCATTACAAAATTACATAATTCACAGTAAAATATAAATTGTCTAGAACAAGTTAGAAACAATTTTTCATATTTTATTTAAAATTTGGTCATTGCTGAAATCAAGCAACTCTGATTTACTTAAACTATTAGAAAATTACATAATTCTTATACAAAATGTACAAATGTTTGCAGGATTTGTTAAGTAATAATCTAAATAACTCAATGAGTTACAACCAAATACTTATTATTTTACTAAAACTGTTATAAAATTACATAATTATTTTTAATACTATACAAATAATTGTAGGGTTTATATCCTAATAAACTTATATAAATAATTCAGAATAATTTTGATAGAATTTCTATTTTTTTTAATTTGATAATTGTGAAAAGAAATCAACTCTTTAATTTACTAAATATCATTAGAAAATTACATAATTCAGAATAAATTATACAAAGATTTGTTTATTAATATAAATAATTAAGAATTATCAATTGATCCTAAATAGGCCAATAAAAAATGTTAAATAAATAATCAAAATTCTTGTAAATTTTATTATTGATGAAATGAAACTGCAAACAACTGTGTTTTAAGTAAAACCGTTAGAAAATGTAAGCAAGCAATATATATAAAATGTGTCAAATTCGGAACCGGAGATATAAAGAAAACCAGCGTGAAATTCGGTGCCGTCAAAGATGTTGCTTAAAATTGGGTAACCATCCCAAGTGGTTTTCGAAAAAAAAACTATAGAAGAATAATGTTCGGTGCGTTTTTATGACTATTTTCAATACATACATATAGAAAAAAATGACCACACAATTGCGCAATCCCATAAATCAGACAAACACGGTCGTAATATTTGGTCTAGAAAATAAAAGAAAACATATACTTTTGTTCTTTTCACCTAAATAGAAAAATAAATAATTACAATTTGTCTATGAAACTAGTGATCAATTAGTTTTAAATTTCCTTTATTTAATTACTACGTGTTACAATTATGTTAAGTTTTCTCAATTTACTCTTTAGACAACAAATTTTTGAAATTTGTCACAAATGAAAAATGAAATGAATTTAAATTCAACGTTTTGTTATAAAACTACTACATTTTTGTTTATATTATTATTATTCTTCATTAATTCTTCAATTCATATAATTTTTTCTTATTTTCAAATAAATTAACAAAACGAAATTCCTTTTGTATAAGCTTCAATATATTATTTACGTTGATGATTTTAACTATATATTCTTGGTATAATTTCTTTTCGTATTTGAATGATTAATCAAAATAAACTCAAATCTTTAAATTTTCAATTTATTTACTTTTTTCATCAACTTTAGTATTCTACTTATCATTATTTCTCTGTAACTGACAAAAAAAATAGCTTAAGTGGTGTTATTAGTTTTCATACCTAACTGAAGGACAAGGTTAAACATAAATCAGTTTTTAAGTAAAAGCCAAGCGGAAATAATATAACCTATAGATATTACCTTGAAAACTGTGCAGAAAATAGTCGGGACAAAAAAAATATATATTCAGGTCATTTTTAGCATTTTATGAAAATAAATCTAGAGAAAAAAAACTAAACTGTTCAGTAAAACACTGATTTTCAAAGTATGGGTCGCGATCCATATTCTGGTTGTTTTTATATAAATACCAATTCTTTAGAGGTCGCAAAAACCAAAAAGTTTGAGAATCACTGCACTAAAACAAAATACTTACAATATAAAATCTTCTAACATTTTTTTAACTACAATTTATGTACTTCAATTTTTATAAAATTTATTTATAATACAATCATAAATATTTCTGTTTACATTTCATTCAATTCAAAGTTTTCAACGCAATAAAATTATTTGTTTGTCATAAAAATGCTTATAAAAAAGTTTTTCTTAAATTGTAAATTAAGATTTTTTTTACAATAAAAACCAATAATTTTAACAAATTTAGTTGCAAACGTTTAAAAAGTAAATACATAAATAAAAATAACTAAACATTACTGTTAAAAACGTGATTTTATGAAAATTTTATAGTAAATTTGTTTTCAATATACAAAAAAACGTATTAATTTTAATTGTAATCAAAAAAATAGGAATGTTTGTAGCAATTTGCAAAAAAAGATTTATATGATTTAAATGTGATCCAATAATAACTTAATTCATTCATTCTAAATTCGTTTTTATTATATAATATTCAAACTATTAATTTCATTAACATTTTTTTCTTTTCGTAAACTATTTCTATAGAAATATTGAAATTATACTAATTCTTTTTTGTAATTAAAGTAAATAAAAAAATCTTCAATTTTTTATATTTGTGAAAATAAAAATTTGTAAATAAAATTAGATAATTAATGAAATAAATACGTGAGTAAAAGTATAATAAAAATGTCTTATTTATAAAATTCTGTGAGAAATGTGTTTTTTTTAAGTAGAAATTGAATAGAATTGACACTTACAGCAATAAAATTGAAAATCAAAGACGGCAGTAAAAAGAAGTTACCCTCAAATTAGGGCTTGAACCACAGCAGTCGAAGGCCTTAAAAAGATCACCTTTTTAGGCCCTTAAAAAATATGGTTTACACAATTGCCATTATTAAATGCACTTTTTTTTCCCTCTGTTATTCGCTTCTCGTTGTTCCCCTGCAGAAAAAATCCTATTGTTCGGACCTTCGTTCCCTCTCCGCACTTATCGGTCCTTCATGCTTTAGGGCGAAATCACCCCCGATTACGTGTTTGGGGTAACACACGCATCCAAAGCCCGAAAAGAATGACACAACTGAGGGAGGAGAGGTGGGGATGAGGACTACGAAAAAAAAAATGAGTGTGAAAGAGAGAGAGAGAGAGAGAAAATTAAACTTTTCCGAAATCCCTAAAGTGATTGGTAGAAACCCCCACCACCGGATCCGTCGTCCCTATCGGCCGAACCCTCAATTGGCCTTTTTCGAACCGGGGGACCCAAAAACTGGGTTTATCTTCTGCTCTGCTTCCCCCTTCTGGAAACGGTTTTCATTCCTCTCTCTCTCCCCTCCCCCCGCCGTGTGCCGGCGTCGCCATACCCATACCCTTGACGTGCGCTCGGCCTGGCTCCAGGCCTGAATAACTTTCGCCCAAAACCCGACGAATTAGTTTGCTCGCATGTTTTGATCGAAAGACAATACAAAACGATGATGCTCCTCCTCACGCTTTGTTGCGCATAGAAAGTAGTAGTGTGTCGTCTCCCAAGTTGGTAGTTCTCGTGTGTCGAGTGATAACAATAATACAACAAAAAGCTTATATAGTTTATAGAAAACCATAAAGTTTATTGAAATATTGTGTGAAAAAAATTAATTGAAAAAAGTTTCAAAAGTTTTGTATCATCTTATCATCCAAGTGGATGGACAGGCTTTGACGTAGGAAAAGAGGACGAAGTGCAATTGCGAGGTGAGTTTCGCGCAGGTGTGCACGTTTTTTTTTTGCTTTTTTCGCGCTACAAAAGTTTAATTTGAAAAACTTCCGGAATGGAGACGAAATACGAAGGGAACATAAAACATAAAAACTATAATTTTGTAAATTTATTTACGTATTAATTAATATTACTTGAAAGGTTTAAAGATACATTCTTTTGCGTTTAAAAAATGTTTATTTAACACTTTATAAATGACTTTTAACACTTTGCGGACGATCGGCGGATATATTTGCGTTAATTTGAAAAACATCCAGAATAGAAACGAAATGCGTATAGAACATAGAAAAAAGACTTGGTTTTAATCTATACTTTTGTAAATTTATAGACGGAAAAAAATGTATAAAAATACATATAATATATTTTTTTGTAAATTATGTACGTATTGTTTAATATTTCTTAAAAGGTTTAAAGATAGATTTATTTAGGTGTAAATAATGTTTATTGGATACTTTATAAATGACTTTTAACACTTTGCGGACGATCGGCGGATATATTCGCGTTAATTTGAACAACATTCGGAATGCAGACGAAATGCGAACTGTATATAAAAAAAAGCGGTCTTAATCTATAGTTTTGTAAATTAACAGCCGGAAACTAATTTATAAAAATATATATTTATAGTCGCGCGCGTTAGGAAATTACATAACTCAAAATCATCATTATTACTTTAATAAATAATTATTATGTGATGTTTCGGAGCAAATTAATTAACTTCCTTGTCGGAGTGGGAACAGTGTGTGAGAATACCTTCACAGCCATTTATCAATTTCATCTTTTCTCCCTTTGAAGAATCCGCCAATCGGAACGGAAATAATTAATTTACGCCAATTTCGTTTATTTATTTATTTCAGTTTATAAACTTTCTATCGACGGAAATTAGATTCTAAGTTTCATTATGTACTTATTTTATTATATTATTATTTACACTTGATTACATTTGCACTTGACTTTTTTCTAAAAATAATATTACAAAAATTAAGAAGAAAGAAAAAGAATTTTAATTTTTATTTATTTACATTCAATCAAATTACATAAATAAAATGAAATAAATTGATTCACGAATATAAGTTTAAATATTATTTATATACACTTTGCATTTACTCTATACTATAAAGGAATGTTTCCAAACGTAACCAATAAAAATTTAAAAAAATTAACAAAAATTAAAATCAAAAAAATTCAATAACATAAAATGTGTGTATGAAATAATGATTTTTTATGTAATAAATTTTACAATTTTTCTCTTTTTATTATCATTATTTTACTTAATTTTCTCTATTTGTTGATGCATTATTTTTAATCTATTATTTTTCTTCAATAAATGTTTTTTTGATAATAATTAGATACGTTTTTATGAATGAACTAAATTACCTTTCTATAATTCTATATTTACACCTATTACAAACACACGGTTTAGTTCACTTACATTTGAACTTACGTAATAGTTAATTAAATTGATTAGTAACGATAAAATTATATAAGAAATGAAGAAAACGTATTTTCTGTATATCGATTTAGGTCATTTCAAGTAATTGTAAACACTATAAAACATACACAAATTTTAATTGAAATAATCTAAATTATTTCGTTTCTAAAGATGACATATTTCAATTCATTAATTTAACAATATTTGTTTGGAAATTTCTATAAAAAAAAGAAATAATTCAAAATCTTATTTGGAATTTTTATAAGAAATTAGTTGAAAACTATAGGAAACAATCACAAATTTGTATAAGATAAAATATTGTCTATATAAATTTAGTTAAATGTTCAAATTATTGGAAAACATTTGTACTTTCTAATTCGATCATATTAAAGAAAAAAAATACCGTTTTCAATAACTTAAATCAAATACATAATTGTCTTTATGAATAAAAAAGAAAGAAATTAACATTTACATCTATTAAAATCACGTATTTTTCTACAAAGTAATAAAGTATTTCTTGTAATAAACCATAGTCATATAATTTGCAGCAAGGAAACAGAAATAAATTGTGATTTACTGAAGTAAAACGCGTTTGAATGAATTACAATAAATTTTTATTCATGATTTTGCTGCGATGGTTCATTACGTAAACCGAAAATGTTTCTATTACAAGCAGGAATTGTCTAGAAAAAAAAACAACAACAAAAGTGTATTGGAGCAATCATAATTCATATAATTAAGTAAATAACTACCTATTAAAACGTGCTTTTCAACGTATAATTTAAATATACTAGAAACACAACAAAAATTACATAATTAAATTTATGTTTCAATTTCTTATGTGTGGTTTTTAGTGAAGTAAACAAATTGATTTTAATTAGAATTTAATAAGTAATTAAAACTTTTACTATCAATCAATAAAAGGACAAGAAAATACTAGTATTACAGTGTTAATATTTCTTCAAATTTAGTACAAAATTATTGCATTAAATTAAATATTTTGAAAGAGAATTTAAAGTAAATATTTATAACTCACTTAGATGTAATAAATAATCTAAAGTAATGCTTCAAATGAAATTCAGATCAATGACACGATTCCATTTTCTAATTAAGGAATCGTTTTTGAAAAGATGAAATGACAAATTAAAGAGGCAAGTGAAAAAAAAAAGAGATGTAGAAAAGTACGGAATTTACGGCGCGGAGATTTTGAAATTTTCTAAATTTATGTACTCGCGCTTTTGCAGCGTATTAAATCTCCTTCTGATTTACGATGAAACGTACTAAATTACATTTCCAGAATTGAAATATTTATTTTCCTCAATTAGAATTATTTATTAAGAGCGGCAGCAAAAGAATTATGGAAATCCTACAAATAAAAACAGGATTCGTTAAACGACGGTTTCGTTTTGCACCTTTCATTTCCAAACGCTGGAATTTAGGTTAGAGGACGTTTGTTTTTAAGATTCTTGAAGATAAAAAAAACTTCAATTTCATGGCTGCAATTAAACACGAAGATGAAAATACCGTCAATATTTTAAATCTAACATTTAGTTTTCTTTATGAATTGGAACTTACAGTTAGGATTTAGTTAATTACATGATAAGACGGGCAATTTTCAACTTATTAAATGCCGGGAAATTACGTTTTGCTCACGTATATGGGTATAATTATATAAAATCCAATCGATTTTATATTAAACCCGCACAATTTTACATTGATTTTAAAAACGTATAAAATCACTGCTTTTTTTACAAATCTGAAGATTAAGTTTGCAAATTATTTGTTACTCTTCTTTGTTAATATTATATGTGTTTAGTTAATATAAAATATTCATTATTAATGAAGAGAATTGTTACTTTTTATGTATAAAATGAATACAAGTCGCCCAACGTTGGTCGCCAAAATCAAACTAATATTAATTAATTGGTTTTATGTGTGTTTATTGTTAAGTAATTTGTAAAATTAATTAGTTTTTAAGCAAATTTTCCTAATTGATTTGAGTATATACTTGTATAACTAGCCAGGTAAAGATATTTTATTTACGCCACATAAAACATATACTTTATGAGCAAAAAAATTGAATTAGTAGATGCGAAGTAATTGGAGGTTTCAATGTTTCCCTGAAATAACGTTAATTAGTTTACATTTCTATTTATATATATTTTTTTCTATTTAGTAATCAATTCAGGAAACTGTGAATTTTTCCGTACAGTAATTGGTAATTAATAAGGCGCGAGGGGCAGGTGAAAATCGTGCGAGATTCGGATCATTCGAGAGAGGACCGTTAAAAGTTACGACCAGTTTCGAGTTACGTGTGCGGCGGGGGCGGCGGAAAGGGGGGAGGGTTTCGCCTCGGACCGATTGAGCCGTGCTTCCCTTTTGCCGACGTTAAAATACGATGACTTTTATGGCCTTTCGGAACGGTTTGTTTGGACGTCGCCCGTCTTCCGCGCAAAGAACTTCGATGATGTTTATGATAATACTGATGATGTTGATAATAATAATAATGGTGATGATTATGATGCCGCCAACATTAAACGTTTTTTTAATAGTAATAACAACGATTCAATTAAGTAAATAATACAAAAATATATTACAGACACAAATTGGAGATTTTATGGTTGTTTTGACCACTTCTTTATTGAAACAATTACACAAAATACAATAATTTAACAAAATTATTATAAATTTATAAGAAAAATTGTAAATATATTTTAATACTTAATAAAAATTTAAAAAAAAACTGAATCCAAAGATTTTTTCGTCCATTTTTGTCCAATTTTTATTAATACAAAAATTTTACAAAATACAAATAAATATATCAGGAAAATTGAAATAATTACATCAAAATATAAACATTTTGTAAAATTTATTTAAATATATCAGGACAATTGTAATAATTATTTAAAAATTGAAGCAAAACACATGATTTTATTAAAACTTATTTTTTTTTGTCCAATATGCTAGTAATTATAATATATATTGAAATAATTACATAAAATAGAAATATTTAACAAAATTCATGTAATATACATAGGAAATTGTAATAATTTTCTAAGTATTCAAAAATCACAAGAATCGTTTGTCCATTATTGTAATAATAATGATATTTATTGAAATAATTACACAAGTTATTTTTTTTACAAAATTCATATAAATGTTGAAGGAAAATTGTAATAATTATTTTAATACTTAATAAAAATTTAAAAAAAAAACCTCAATCCAAAGATTTTTTTTCCACTTTTGTCCAATTTTTATTAATACAAAATTTTTACAAAATACAAAATTTTTACAAAATACAAATAAATATATCAGGAAAATTGAAATAATTACATTAAAATATAAACATTTTGTAAAATTTAGTTAAATATATAAGGATAATTGTAATAATTATGTAAGTATTCAAAAATTGAAGCAAAAAACACATGATTTTATTAAAACTTAAGTTTTTTGTCCAATATGCTAGTAATTATCATATTTATTGAAATAATTACATGAACAAATTACATTTAACAAAATTCATGTAATATACATAGGAAATTGTAATAACTTTTTAAGTATTCAAAAATCACAAGAATCGTTTGTCTATTATTGTAATAATAATGATATCTATTGAAATAATTACACAAGTTATTTTTTTTACATAATTCATATAAATATTGAAGGAAACTTGTAATAATTATTTAGTGAATACAAAGATTTTTTTTTGTCTACTTTTGTCCAATTTTTGTCATTACAAACAAAAACAAAATTCATATAAATATAGAAGAAAAATTGTAATAATATTTGTAATAGTATTAAAAAAAATCAAAAGTACAAGAATCTTAGGAGTCATGTCTTTATGTGCACTGGTCTAACATTAATAATATTTAGTTAAAGAAATGTACAAAGTAAACAAACTTAATATAAATGTACAAGGAAAATTTTAAATTTTTAATCGGAAAAACTAAATCTTTGCTAATAATATTTAAAAAAAAACTATGGAATTTGGATGTGCTGTCTTCTTGCGATGATCCAGTACTGTTGTTGTTGATGATGATGATTATTGTGTTGTGATGATGACGACAGGAATTGTTGCCGACTGATGTAATTAAAATTGGGGCCCCCGGAACGGGAAACAATGGTGCTTCTATAAATTATTGATGGGCCGTCGGCGCTCACCGCTAATGAATTTCTAATAAACACACACATCGATTCCTCATGGTTGTGTGCTTCGTGCATGTATACAAATAAATACGTAGAGGATAGACACGAAGCGGCGGCGGCGGCAATTCTACCTTGCGTTGCATTGCGTTTTCTTCGTCTCTGGAGGTGGCGGCGGCGGCGACTGCTGTTACTGTTGTGGTCCTCGTGTGTGGCTCCGGCGCGTTTGTAAACACACCATTCGGAATAGGGAAAACGCGGATTGATCGCGCTCGGAATAAATTTTCTAGTGCCCCGCCAATTAGTTGCAAGCCTCCTGCAAGATATTCGCGCCGCGTCGTCGCCGTGCGGTAGGTAAGAGCGCGAAACCACGGACGTTTCTAAATTACAAACTGGCTAATTTTGCGGCCTCATGCGAAATAATAAAAAAAAAAGGAGGTAAGGAAAACAGATGGATGGATATGAGCAAACCACTGTTTACCTAATCCAATGCGCGCCGATGACACACGCCTCGCTGTGAGGCATTAGAAACAGCCTTGCCTTTTGCTTTTTGGTTTACCTTGTTTCTGTCTGCAGACAGAATGCTCGTGATCTCTGTGTGGGGAAGGAACGTCGCTACATCTAATTATACCGAAGACACTGTTATTGTCACTTACCATAAACCAACACAAAATGGAAAAGAAAAACAACAACAATCATAGTTGTATTTTAGGACACACATTATCTACAAAAATCTTAACTAACTTTTATAGAAGAAGGTATGCTAACTATTGGATAACTTGAAACAAACAAAAATTAACTTTAATAAAAAAAATATTTAGGTATATAGTCAATTTACATTAAGTGTTACATAAACAAAGGACGGATTATGCTTGTTAAGCGAGGTTACACTGTAATTGTATATGTAGGTCTATAATGAGTTGATAGGCACTTACTAAAGTTTTTTAACTTAGATCGCAGTGATCTTTACCCTTAAATCTAAATATCTTCCAGAAGAATAATGGGGCCCACGGTACAATTTCAGCCGAGGTCCCTCTAGGAAAGACACATAAACTTTTTTTTTTAATTATTAATTAAATTTTCAAAAAACTTAATTGTTTATCGATTAAGTTTTTTGTTTACATCTGATTATGTCTAGTTTTTAAGAGAAGACTTGTATAATTGAATTTGTCTTCAATACAAATTATATATTCTTTCAGCGTTCTCAAGAAACCTCCTAACAAATACGGATACTACTACTTCTACAACAACTCTTACAAGAATATCAATTACTTATATTTATCCAACATTCACATTCACATCTAATATCAAAACGAAAACAATAAATTAAACAACTTTTCTGTAATATATTAGTAATCATAGTTAATTTTACATTCATTTTAACAAGATTTGAAATTAATAATAAAATTTATCATAGTTTTTTTTAATAGTAAATTTTCATACATGTTTTTACTTCTTATAGAAAATTGATAACAAAATTTCTCAAGAAAAATAATAAATTTTATAAATTAGTCTTTTCCTAGCCTAGCTTTAAGAATCAAAGAAGTTTATTATATTTGTATAAATAATTTCAAAACCTGAACTTGGAAAATTGTAGGTTGTTCTGCTACAATTTCAACAAGAAAAAATATTTAAATTAATTAGAGAATACATTTCGAAATTATTATAATTAATTTGTTAAATTACAATAAAAATCTATAATAAGTTTATTAAAAAAAACATATTAAGATATCCCACATTAATTTTAACAAGATTTGAAATTAATAATAACATTTATCATAGTTTTTTTTTAATAGTAAATTTTCATACGTTTTTACTTCTTATAGAAAATTGATAACAAAATTTTTCAAGAAAAATAATAAATTTTATAAAGTAGTCTTTTCCTAGCTTAGCTTTCAGAATCAATGAAGTTTATTATATTTGTACAAATAATTTCAAAACCTGAACTTGGAAAATTGTATTTTGTTCTGCTACAATTTCAACAAGAAAAAATATTTAAATTAATTAGAGAATACATTTCGAAATTATTATAATTAATTTGTTAAATTACAATTAAAAATCTATAATGAGTTTGTTAAAAAAAAACATATTAAGAAAAGTTATATAATCACATTGCAAAGAAAGAAGTCTTAATGTCATCGTCCGTGGGTCGAAGGTGTGTCTAATAAACTAAACGTCTTAATCAAAGAAATTTAACGCAAATAAAACTCGACAAATGAATGATGAATTACCATTAATAATAGGTAATCCGGTGTATAATTAAGTTAATTCTCTAATACGTCAATGTTATAAGATTTTAATTAATGAAATTATGTAATTAATGTAACAGCATTATTACAAAATAAATTAGAGTAATTCAAATTTATTAAATAATGTAATTATTATAGTTTTTATTCAAGATTTAAAGCATTTTTCTCTTAAGGAATTTATGGAAATAAATAGAATTATTAAAACTAATATAAATTTTCCAATTAAAAAAACTGGACAATTGTTCTACAACTCAAACGTTTTTGATCCATATTGATTTTATGCATTAACACACAAACAAAAATGTATTAAATCATTGAATCTCATAGATCATCTTAAATTATCTAACCACAAAATCAGTTATATGAAGACGTCCGGCGTGATGTATGGTAATGAACTAGTTAAGAAAATGAGACTCGCATCTCTTTCATCCTTTCATTCTTTTCTCTTCCTCCACTCATTTATTACACACACTATTCCCTTTCTTTTATTTGTAAGAAATGTTAGAATGCGTTCCGATGCGTGCGCTTCGAGCCTGGAACTTGAGATCTATTTCGGGTGTAAAGGAGCAGCCATCATTCCTCTCGAACCGGAGGCCATCACGAAAAGGGCAGCGGCCTCAAGAACGGAATTAAATACATATATATATATATATGTGTGTGCGTGCGTATTAGTTTCGGTGTGAGTGTGTTGTATTGCCCTTGGATTTAAAACTGTATCAGGCAGCTGTCACATGGGAGGAGGGAAAAAAAAAGGAAGAGAGAAAGAGATTAGGGTCGAAAACGGTTCGACCCTAATCCATTATGGCAGCCCCCATACACACGCATACCGCACTCATATGTGTATACACACACACACCAAACCTATAGGAACCATCTTGGAGCGGATGGATTAAAGGAGTGTGCGAGGAAGAGGATGAAGGATGGAAAGAGTAGAAAAGATTAGAGTGAAAATTCTTTCCGAAATTGATGGTCAGCGATGATTAAAAAGCGATCCTCTCTCTTTCTCTCTCTCTCTCTCTCTTGGACGGTCGGAGGCGGCCTAATTACTCCCGCGGATTAGACCCGCTGATCCCCTTTTGTTTTCTGCACGGGGGGTTGGAGGCGGCGGCGGAGCCAGAGGATAGGATCATCGGGTGGACGAGGGTTTTCGGAGGGTAAAGCGCCACCGCGAAATGAATCAGCCCCGGGTTTATCTACGTCCCTCTTTCTCATTCGTCCACCTCCGCTGCTGCTGCTGCTGCAGCATCCGCCACCCCCTTTCAGAACAAGGGACCCGCTTTTAAATCAACCTGGCCGAAAACGCATGCATTAAAACCGATAATTTATCGCTCCTTCTCCGCCGCTCGACTCAATAAAACAGGTTAATCTCGTACCTAAACACACACACAAACACGTGCGTTACGTAACGAATAATGGAACCGTTGCGTAATTAATCGGTCGGGTATCGCATCCGCAATATTCGCGAATAACGAATTGATTTTCCTTCGTTTTATTTTCTTCGTGTTTTTTTTTTGTGTGCATCTTGGGAATTATGTATTTATTGCTTCATCGGATGCGGCCTTCCGTTTCCAATTAAACTTCGAATTCGAAATATTCGCATCATCATCATCATTATCCGATCGGTTTGCATTCCAAAATTTATTTACAATAAAACCAATTGACGTTCCAGTTATATCCTTTTGACTTTTGCAAAGAAATCAATAAGAAACTGGAAAATTGTTTCACGGATTGTCGATCCAATTATAGTAAACTATTGCTATTATTCATGTCGTAACAGTTTCATGCTTTTCCAAGCTTTCTTCATCATTGTCTCAGTTAAATATTACATAATATTTATATTAAAACCGTTAGTTAGAATTACAACTATTCCAGTTATTTCATCTAGTCTTTAATTTTATTATTATAACTTCCAAGTTTATTTAAAATTTATCATTACTAATTTACTTCTTATTAGTTCAGAGAAATAATTAGCTTTAATTGTAATAGAGAATTAATTTTACTTTATTTGAAAGCTACACATTTTATGTAATTTGTCTAACGATTTTGTGCTTATTTCAATGAATACAATTTTCCCATTTTAACTTAATGAATTTTAAATAATTCTCTATTAATTTCAATTTATAATTTTTTCTAATTAAAATGTAAGATTTTTGAAATATTTAAACATAGAAAAAACTAGAAATATGTTTTAGAAATTCTATAGTTTCTTTCTTACTTTTCTCTACATATTTCTATGAAATCATTGGAATTCTAGTATTTTTTCGGAATATTTTTAACGAATATTGGAAATTTAAATTGATATTGACAAAACTCAAAGACATACTTTGAATTCTGAAACAATTAATGCAAAAGCGTCAGAATTAATTAAAAAAATATCAGAAAAAAAATTGTATTTAATTATGTCAAAAATAAATATCATTTTCTTTCTAATTTTTAAATAATAATGTTTGTTTTAAGTTTTGTTTGCAATATAAAATGTTATTTTATATAATAATACTTTAAATTAATGTGATTATGTATGAAAGTTTCAATTGAATATAATAAATTTGTCATGCAAACATTTTTACTAGAAATAATTTGAAAATAATTCTCATATAAAAATTTATTCACTAATTTAAATATTTCATTCAAATATTGTTAAATATTACTGAAAATGAAAAGTCAAAGTAATAATAAACTGAATGTTTTCTTTTATAGTTATGTAATACTATTATTGCAGTAAATATATGTAATATTAATTTCAAAATAAACGTCTAAAACTAATAAATCTGTAAATGAAATACTAATAATGATGATAAATTATTTTTTTTTTGACAAAAATTAAATTGTTTAGTTATATTTTTTTGTTGAAAGCCTAACGGCTAAAGTTCTTGAAAATTAAGTGATCGATAACAAAAAAAAAACGTTGCGCAATTGATCAAGCAGGTTGATAAATTCGTATCGTGGCGGTTCGTGGTTCGAAAGGAGACGCATATTAAATTCCTTCTAACAAGTTTTTACATAATTTACACAACTTTTCACTTAGATAACTTGTGTATAAATTATGCGAAATTTTAAGTCCGATTTATTGCGAACGCGGTCCACTGATTTATTATTGATCGCATGAAGTTTCGTATTTTCTCTGCGATAATTTACTTCTAATTCAAATAGAAACTTATAGACAATTGAAATTGATTTGCATTTGGAAACATATTCTAATCATTACTTCCAACAAAATTTATTTATTTCTACACAATGAAGAAGTATTTTATATTCTATAAACGTTTGTTTTTCAATTATTTCTTGATTTAATTTTGTTGTATTTTATTAACTGATTAATTTAATTTCAATTATTAATATAAATTAAATTAATTTGCTAATGATTACATAAGTTATCAAATAATTAATGATAATATTAGTTAGTTAAAGACAATTTACGTAAAAATAAGTTATAAACAACTTGAGGAAAATTAAATGAATGAAGTAATTACTATTAACATTCTTCTAGTCCAAAATACAATACCAAAGTAACAAGGAACTATACGTTTTTTAGTTAATTATAGCTAAAATAGTAGATAAAGTAACTAGTAACTAAATCTAGTTAATTGTCTGAATTGTTTAAGAAAAAAAATAAGTAACTAATCTTCATACCTTGACATATTTATATAATACTCATAACCAAATTTGGAAATACATAATTTAACAAAACAAATACATCTTAAATTAAATGTAAAATCCGTAGGTTGATATACAAATGAAGTCTGTAGAAATGCACACATAATATGCATACAATGCAATAATTCCATTATGATTAGTGTAAATAATTAACTCGTTATTATAAAGTATAATGGGAAGTAAGAGTATTAACAAGTTTGACTTATTAATAGAGACATTAAAGAATGTTTTGTCTACTACCTTACTTATAGAAAGTAGGTTCTTAATAAATATGATTATTATTCTCCTCTTAACCGATGCAAATCCATACAAGAACGACGTTGTAAGAATTTATTTGTCACCATAAATAATAAAGATTCCAATGTTGTAGAATAACAACAAAAAGAAAATAATAAATGTAGGATGATGACAAAATATAATATATTTAAATAAATCATTTTTTTTTAATATGTTAAATGTCAAAATTTGATTATTTTTTTCTTTTTTCTTCATCATATTAGTTAATATTTTGCGTTATTAAAATTTAATTGCAATATTATTTTCTTATTTAAAAGATATAAATTGATATGATTTTTGCCTTATATCAATATTAATTTGGACTACTAAATTAATGTAAGCCTTTTTTTAATTATACGTTTATTTGTTGTTATTAGGACATAATTAATATAATTTTTTCTTATATACTAAAGTGATTCTTAAATTGTTGAAAACTTATGATTAGATTTGTATTAAATAATTGTAATTAGGACTTTTAATTACAATCGGTTAATTCGATATGGATTTGGATTGCGTAAATGCTAGTTTTAATGCGTTTGTTAAATTAACGAATTGTTTCAAATTTGTGGTGGAGAGTAACTTTGATACTAAATAACTGCTATAAATAGACCCGGTTCTTTTAAAGGATAATTAATTAGTGATTTATCAGGACTGCGTGCATTAGCAAATTGAATGCGTGCCCGTGAATGGGACGATGGTAATCTCGACCATTTTACGGACGTAGTAAATCAGGATGCGTCGAGGAAGGATCTCGTCCTGCAGGAAACTGCAGCGACGATCCTGCCGCCAGCTGCCGGATGTTCTCCGCACTACGCGACCATCCGGAGTGGAGCTTTCAGCCGGCAGGTGGCGCGTCCTTGTTACGAAAGCTTCGCCGCGTTTTCGCACAGATGGTGACGCCACATCCGGTTACAGGAAAGCTCCAAAGCTTCCGCATCCGCAATCGTCAGGTGGCTCCATCAATTGCAGCAAACCGAAATGAAGCCAAGAACCGGTTTAATTATTATTTTTTTCGAAATTGACATTCATTTTGGGTGGTCGTAAATCAGGTTTCGATGCTTGCGCGTGTGTCATATGTTTGAATGATTATGATATCGCCGTTGACTTTTACGAGTTTTACGACGTGTTTAATGCACATAACAGTCACGGAATTGGTTTTATGGCGTCGTAAAGTAGTCGTAAATGGCGCGCCCGGCGTTACGCCGCGAGCTTCCAAAGGAGTCAAGACCCGAAAACCTAGGCACGACCGCAAGAACAAGGCTTTTATACCTTTTATACTAAGAAAGAAAGAAAAAAACAAGAAACTAATCGAATCTCAAGGTGGACTTAATGATTTCCATTAAAAAGCGCGATTCCGCTTCTCGTTTGTTGCTGTTGTTGTTGTTGGGGAGGCTTGTGTTCAGGATTTTCTTTTTTTTTGGTATGGAGGCCGCATCGCCGCAGGTACCTAAAAAGCGTTGTTATTATTATAATAATAATCACATGCGCGATAATAAATCATGCGGCGATCTCAGCCTGCCTCCGCGACTGATTTATCGGTCCCAAAAGATTTTTCGATTTACTTTTCTTATTTCGTGCTGCTCCTTTTTCTTTTTCTTCTTGTTGTTTCTTCCTCTCTCTGCGTCTTCTCTCATCTTCCAGACCCTTTTCTATATTTACCTCTCGGAAACTGACGACTGCAGTTCTTTACATTCTTTTTTTAGTTAACTCTTTTAGCTCGAAAAGTTTACAAACAAGTCTTCACATTTGATTATTACTAAAACCATTTTATTATACCAAATTATTTTTATTACTAATTTCGTTTGATCACTGTATAAACTTAAAATTTTCTTATTTTGTGCCGTTTCTTCTTAACTTTATTTATTTCTGTTGTGTCTTCTCTCATCTCTAGACCATTTTCTACATTGACTTCTGGAACACTGACAACTATATTTTTTTAGTTTAGTTAATTTCTTCTCTTTTAAGTTGACTCAGTAAACTAAAAGAATATATAAACAAGTCTTCTTCACGTGTAATTATTACTGTAATCAGGGGAAAATTGAAACGTGGATAATGACTACATTCATCTATGAATCCATGAAAAAATATTGAAATTTACCCGCAGTCATCATTTATGAACATGAAAAATATTGGAATTTATACCTATCATCTTGGGGTAATACCGGCGTGAATTATTATACATTGGGGTAATTTT
This sequence comes from Nicrophorus vespilloides, assembly GCF_001412225.1. Taxonomy (NCBI): domain Eukaryota; kingdom Metazoa; phylum Arthropoda; class Insecta; order Coleoptera; family Silphidae; genus Nicrophorus; species Nicrophorus vespilloides. The sequence continues at coordinate 62,629 of NW_017096454.1, forward strand.
TAAAAATTTCTCAGACCCCTGAACTAAATGCTTCATTTTGTTAAAAGAAGCTTCTGTTCACTACTAACATATTTTCATCACTATCTTAACCTTCACTTTTAATTTTTTTATATAAATAACTAATATTGAAACAAATTAGTTTCAGAACAAAAACATGATTTCTCCAAGATTTTTTATACTTATTTGGAACCTTACAACTACAATTATTATCAAAAATAACTTATAATCAAAAATTACATAATTGTAATTCTTAAAAACATCTTTAATATAAAATCATACATTAATATATTTCGAATTGAAATTTACTTATTAACTAATTATTTAATTTACATTAACTTCCTATAGTTATATGAGTAATTTATATTTGTTCCATAATTTTAATAAACTTTATTTGAAGATCTTCTATTTAGATCATAAAATAAGTCAGTTTGTTGTAGTAAGTTTATCTTCTAATTAAATTTGTCTTAGTTATCTCCAAACTTCAAGTAAGACCAAAAACTTATTTTGACAAAAAAAAAATGTATCATGAGAGTAGGGGTAGCTATGGACTTCAATTATTTGATTTTTTTCTGTAAGGGTTTACACCGTTCTTCGAGGTCGCTACCCGTTATATAACCGGAACTTTCGTTCCTCGTTAAGAGAGGGCGCGACGCTTGCGCCTTTTTGGTTCGTTCGTAAGAGTAATGGCCGTTTGGCGGTGGGACGTTGATAAATTATCAGCTTATTTTTGAAAATAGTCGTACTTCATTTAGCTTCGGGCCAACGAAATTCCTCATTTTCCTGACGGCACACGCTTCACCGTCGCCGCTGAAACGAAAACAAGAAACGTCTGAATACTGAAAACAGTCAAACCAAAAAAAAAATAATAAGGATGAAACGAGACGTGGACATTCCTCGAATCGTTCATCTCACACGCGAATTAAGGAACAAATAAATAAATTGGGTCTCCCCATTTGTCGGTCGCAAGTGTTCGACACGTGACAGTCGCGTTTCGTAACCGACTTTGCTTGCATTCGAGACGACCACACGCTCTCAAATAGAAGAAATTCAACACTTTAATTTTAACAAGAACAACATTCAAATACTTCATTAATTCCTCTAATTAACTAAATTCTAAAAAAAAAACTTTAATTTTATTAAGATATAATTTACTATAAATTTAATTGTTTACATAGAAATAAAAAAAAATTGACAATCAAAAATATAAATATTTAGATAATAAAAAGTGATAAAATTTTATTGTTATTAAAAGATAATAATACGTTTTTATTTGATAAAACATTAATTATTTTTTTTTTGTAATTTTTGCGATAATTTCATTTTTATCATCATTTTTAATTATCTTACAACCACTTAATGATTTTCTACTAGTAATTAGACGTGTATTTGTCACTTTATGAAAATGTAACAAAAAAAGATTTATTTTTACTGTAAGAATTCCATAATTGAAAATTAATTAATTAAAACATTAATTCTTAATTAATTACCCATGTCTATACAATTATGATAAAATTATTTTGTCTAACGATTATTCACGAATAAACACATTTGAGTTGATTAAGAACAAGAAATATGATAAACTTGCTATTAAATTAACATTTTTTTTTAAATTATAAAACGGTACATTTCCTTGTCCATTTTACATGCAGCAAACATAAACCAGAAGATGGAAATCCCGATAAAATTATACACGTTTACAACGAGGAAGCCGCATTGCAACGATTGCGTAAGCAAAAAAAAAACATTATATGCAATTCATTTTACAGCGATGCGTTTTGCTACTTGTTGGCATTGAAACTTCTTCTATTCTTGCATCACGGGCTGAGAACAACTACGCATTGTTGACTAAGCGAAACAGCAACAAAATCGTTACGCAATGGTGCGTGTTTTTCGCGTTTGTTGTTGCACAAACTTGTTCAGTTTTTTTATGCGATGCAACGTGATGACTTTGCTTTGAAATGGACTAAAAATAGAATACAGATAGCGGTCGTTTGTGATCCTCATCTTCCGTAGAACTGTAGAGGAATGCAATGTATTTTGGCGTGCACTGAATTTTTACTACCCGATCACGTTTCAATCGCAATCCAATCTCGTGCAATGTGCAAAAAACAAATCTGAAACAAATCGACTCAAGTATATTGGGTGCTGATTTCTGATCTCTGCTGCTGAAATATTTATGGATAAGCAAACGAATATAGTCCCGAAATCGGACGTGTGGGATTACACGGTGTTATCAGGGCACTTCAACATTTGTTATTTATACATTGACACAGCATTATCGATCAGTTTTGTGGGAATTTGAGTGGTGGCATCTCCATTGATCCGAATCGAAACAATCGTTTATTTTGTATTCAGTTACAGATTTGTAACTGTTTTCCTAGGAAATTTCTAAATAATATAATTCAATAACAATCTATGTTTGAATCATACATTTATAATAATAAAATTCATTGAATCATGATTATTTATAAACTTTTATATGAAAACAATAAGAAATATTTCAAAAAAATCAGTAAATTGTTGAAATTACTTAAAAAAATATAATGTTATAATTGTAAATCAAGAAAAATTAATAATAATTAGTATTAAAAATTAGTATTAATTAATTCCAATTTATGCTATTTTCTGTATCATTAGGAGTAACTAATTATATAAATATTTTTTTTTTTTGATTAACATACATAATATTATGAAACACTTTTTATAGTTTTATATAAACGTTTAAAAAAACATAAATAATACTAAATGTTTTCACTTTTACAATTTATCACTTGTAAAAAATAAATAACCATAGAAAATTACTTAAATTTTTGATTATTTTTGAGCCGTTGATAAAATTTATATTGATTTTTGTATTATTTTATTATGAAATCTGTATTTGATGAGATTATATAAGGATTTTTATATTTTTGATAACATCGATAACTTGAATTTATAAAATATCTTGATCTGTCCCACATTTATCGTGATTAATCAAAAAAAATGTACATAAAAAGTGTCTAAACAAACATATTTTTAACAACTTCATTCAATTGAAATTTTAGCAACAATAAC
>NW_017096455.1:0-169 GCF_001412225.1 Nicrophorus vespilloides
ATTCAAAATTAACTATTGTTATTATTGGGGTAGGAGTTGTGATTAGTTAAGTCTTGATTCATAAAGTCTAGACTTTATAAGGAAAGGTCAACGCCAATTTATGAATAAAGTTATATAAAAACAAATGATTTATGCTAATAAGTACTATGTATTACTAAGTATATTCTTA
>NW_017096455.1:194-1362 GCF_001412225.1 Nicrophorus vespilloides
TTTAGGTTCCCGATGACATCCATCACCTCGAATGGTCGTACGGGTTTTATAGGGAGTGACATCTGGAACGGAGCTTCCAAGAATTCATCGATCTCGCCCGATTCGTCAACGGTTGTCTCGTCCGGAAAGGGTTGGAACACGTTCACAAAGTGTTCCGCAAACACGTTGCCCTCTCTCTGCTACTCCTCGCCCAGCTGCCATCGGCTTCCGTATCGGTGGAATCCGGGTCTGTGGTCGCTTAATGCACCTAGTGGCTTTCCACAGCGAGTAGTCCGTCACAGGTGTTGCAGACAGATTTTCGACATAGTAATAAATTTGAATATGTTGAAAAATAAAATAATATATATTAATATTAATATTATGTCATATAATTGTATGATAATTTATTTCGCAATTTAATATATTAATAAGGAATGTTGTCTTCTGTAAATTTGCGCAATTATCTTGCCGATTGTTCTTCCCTTAACTTTATAAGATAATTTTCATTCAAAATTAACTATTGTTATTATGGGGGTAGGAGTTGTGATTAGGTAAGGTAAATCTTGATTCATAAAGTCTAGACTTTATAAAGAAAGGTCAATATAAAAACAAATGATTTATGCTAATAAGTACTATGTATTACTAAGTACATTCTTATGGGAACTTGCCATAAACATTAAACAAGCCCCATCTGTTTAGGACAATAAGACGTTTTTGGAGAAAACACATCGCAACCAAGAGGAAGCAACTGGGCATCAAGTTCGCGAAATTGTACGGCAAAAGATCTCCACTATCCCTCGATAATAAACTATTAATTTACAAGACAGTGCTGAAGCCGGTGTGGACGTACGACTTCCAGCTTTGGGGAACAGCCAGCAATTCCAACATCGAGATCCTGCAACGCTTCCAGTCCAAGTGCCTGTGCACCCTGGTGCAGGCCCCCTGGTACGTGACGAACGACACAATACACAACGACTTCATAGTGTCGTCAAAATCAATTTTAGTTGGGTTTTTATTGTCATAGAATTATGTTTTTAGTTAAATTTGTATTTGTAGGAAGATTTCCGATGGGAAATCGTTCCGCTCCATGCCTACTTATTTTGTTTATTTTTTTGATACACTGACTTTAATCTAGACAAAGCTACAAATTATTCCACAGTGTCCAAAGATATTCCATCCTGGGACACGA
>NW_017096455.1:1368-2281 GCF_001412225.1 Nicrophorus vespilloides
ACTAAATTATTTAAAATTTATGTTTCTTTATATTTAGCCAATTATTATAAAAATGTAACGTAACAGTAAGGAGTGAGATATAGTCCGAAAGGACTAGATCAAGTAGACATAACATTCAAATATAAACTTATCAGAACAAATACTTCATTAATATCTAATATTTTTACTTATAATTATACAAAATTGAATAAAAGTTATCGATGTTATAATAATTTACAACATTTGGATATCTGCTTACGGTGTATGACGAGTTTGTCATGCGGCAATTTCTATCGTCATAAAACAAATAATGTATGTAGTTGCATATTTTAAAATTATCGACAAAAAAAACAAACTTTTTATTCATGAGAACATATTTTCTTTTTATGTCGTGTAATTTTATTCACAATCTGTTGATCAATGTGAACAATGAGTAAATTTAAGATCGCGGTTGGCATTAGATAGGTAATCTTTTCCGGTGAATAGTTACCATTATGATGTTTTTTTTTATTTTTATTTGTAGGTTCACTGTTGTCTTGTAGGTTAACTTCAGTAGTATATTGATGCTCTGCAATTTCACTATTTCCTATCACTGTGAATCTGCTGTTGTCCTTAACACTGTCATTGTCCATCGACTTGGCTGAAGGTCACTGTCGATCTATGATGAACATCTATGATGAACATTATAATAATATAATGTGCAAAAAAACTAAAACGGTACTTTTCAAGTAACCATTTCAGCAAAAAGATCAGGTAAGGGTATTACTTTCAAAGGTATTTAGGGATAACATACGTATAATCTCTTTGTTTGCCTCGGGCTTGCTATTAAGTAAGATTCTCTATTTTCTCCGGTGTTTCTCTCAGTGTGTAGTTAATCTTTTGTTATGTCTCTAAATATACTTGTACTTCTATGCCATTGTGGACTTAGATGTCT
>NW_017096456.1:0-5254 GCF_001412225.1 Nicrophorus vespilloides
AAAGTTGGATATTTGAGGAATCTAACTTGTTATTAAATATTGCTGTGGTTTCATCAATTCGGCGAAAATTCGCGTTCAAAACAACTTGCATACATTTAACAAATCCATTATTAGTATTTTAGAAATATACACTAAATTTCATGAAAATAAATTACATTTGTATCCTATAAAAACAAAGAATTATCCTCGTAGCATTTTTCACTGCTTCACTTTGTAATTCACAAGTTTTGTATCTTTATTTTGTAATTTAGTTTCAATTCGAAGCGCAGTTTCCATCTGAAGTGGTGCTCGTTGCTCGGAACGACCAGTTTACATACCAAAAACAGAGAGAGAAGAAGGAAGAAAAAAACATTACCCGAACACATATTGAAATTTGTTCCATTTCGCATTAACACGGGATTTAATGCGCGACAATTAAACGCGAGCTTCCACAAACGCGTATACAATTTAAGCATTATTAATGCATTTCGTTTTGCAGAAGAATTCCGCTGCTAAAGCTCTATTTCCATCTCTTTCTCTCTTTCACTATTTACACACATAAATCTATCTCTGTCTCTCTCGATCGCGTATTGATGATACACGAAATTAATTTATTCAAATTTAATCGACGCATTATGCAATTGCTCGCAAACAGAATTTATTCATATTATTTTTTTTTTGTTGTTTGTTATAGTTTTGTTGTCTCTCTTTTTTCCTCTTCTGTCTGTTGTTCGACCATTCTCCCCCCGCGGCTGCAACATTTTCCGTTTGCACACTAAGCTTCCATTAAAACCGGAATTGTGTTCCGGTCGTGATTATGGCGCAATATTTCTCTGTTTGCGCGGCAAATAATTTTAGGTGATTTAGTTTCAAAAACAAACAAAAATAAATAAATAAATATGTGTCTGCGTGTGAGAGTGAGATGAAGCAAAAAGGGATAACGTATGAAAACAAACAAAAAACATTGTGTGACATTCGCATTATTCCAGTTTATCCAGGAAAACATAAAATAGAAACAAAATATTACGGTCGTATAATATTTTTTTTTCTTGTCGCTGTTGGTAACAACGTTGCAATTGTCGTTTTTTCAGCGTAACCTAACAAAAGTTTGACGGTGTTACCATGGTTATTGAATATAGTTTAACGTTGTGAAATAAATATGTCCTAAACGAAAGACAATAACAAATGAACATCAAGAAAAAACAATTTTTTTTTTACAAATTTTTATAATATCTAGTAAACTTTACTTCAGTTAAAGATTGAATTACTTTTAATAAAGAAATGCAGAGAACTATTTGAAATTTGAATAATTTAATAAAAAAAAATTAATTGTTTAAGTATACTTGTTTGTGGAATTTAGTGTAAATTGTGATGGTGTTACCATGGTTATTGAATATAGTTTAACGTTGTGAAATAAATATGTCCTAAAGGGAAGACAATAACAAATAAACATCAAGAAAAAACAATTTTTTTTTACAAATTTTTATAATATCTAGTAAACTTTACTTCAGTTAAAGATTGAATTACTTTTAATAAAGAAATGCAGAGAACTATTTGAAATTTTATTAATTTAGTAAAAAAAAATAATTGTTTAAGTATACTTGTTTGTGGAATTTAGTGTAAATTGTGATGGTGTTACCATGGTTATTGAATATAGTTTAACGTTGTGAAATAAATATGTCCTAAACGAAAGACAATAACAAATGAACATCAAGAAAAAAACAATTTTTTTTTTACACATTTTTATAATATCTAGTAGACTTTACTTCAGTTAAAGATTGAATTACTTTTAATAAAGAAATGCAGAGAAATATTTGAAATTTGAATAATTTAATAAAAAAAAAAAATTTAATTGTTTAAGTATACTTGTTTGTGGAATTTAGTGTAAATTGTGATGGTGTTACCATGGTTATTGAATATAGTTTAACTTTGTGAAATAAATATGTCCTAAACGAAAGACAATAACAAATGAACATAAAGAAAAAACAATTTTTTTTTTACAAATTTTTATAATATCTAGTAAACTTTACTTCAGTTAAAGATTGAATTACTTTTAATAAAGAAATGCAGAGAAATATTTGAAATTTGAATAATTTAGTAAAAAAAAAAATTTAATTGTTTAAGTATACTTGTTTGTGGAGTTTAGTGTAAATTGAGATGGTGGCGCCATCTGATTTTGATGAACCGAAACTTTTTCAATTAATTAAATTCGAATCGGAGCGGTGGAGTAAAATGGAAATCTAGGGTTTTGTGAGGGGTGAAGGGGGATGAACAGGAGGGGGGGGGGTGGTTTGTTGAAAAACAACACGGACGATCCTCGGGCGCTCCGGCATTTAAAAGTCGTAGGAAAATCGTGCAACGCTCGCGTCAGTCATATCGGTCTTTTAATTAATTTAGAACTGAAAGCCTGCGAAAGTTGCCTCCATTGAATCGAGTTATTACGAAAGGTAGTTTAATTAATAAGCCCGGATGGATGGATGGATGGATGGATGAAAGGTGCGGCGACGGTGGCGCCATCCGTCCGCGCGTTTCGTACTAAACCGCCGTCGTCACGAATTCAGAGGCATCTTGGATAATTAGTCGAATGGAGGAATCGAGGAAAAACACGTTCGGACCGTTTTCGCATCGGACGTGTATCGAATAACGAGAGGCGAAATGCAAATTACTTCAAATTTGCATGAGATGACCGCAAACAACGACAAAAAAAGTCTATAATTAAAACCAAAACCTTACAAATAAGGGCGAAAATCATGTCTATCTCTATATACATATATATTTCTTTTTTATATCTTTCACTTCGTCTGGTTATGTTTAGTGCACTTCGTATATCTGTGCGGAAAGTACGAGTGTGACCTGCGTTACTGAAATTACAATATTAAATATTAAAATGTATGCGAAAAAAGGGGGGTCGAGATCGACGTAGGCGTCCCTTTAGTCCACGGTTGAGTTTATATCACTTTACCTTCGCCTGGGCACGAGCGAAAAGGTGAAAATAATAATAAAGTTACAAAAAAAAATGTAACAGGATCGAGAACCCTCGACGTCCTCCGTTTTTTTTTATTACCTGCGGTTACTAGATCATTTTTTCCGTTTTGGGAACAAAAAAAACAAATGTATATGAGTTTCCTAATTGTAAAATTTATGAGATTTTTTTTAAATTGCAGAAATACCTCGCATAGTGCGGTTAATCGGATCAGCCAATATCCGAGATTGATTGAAATCGGACTAATTGAGGACTTTAAATCCGTATAAAAAGAATCATGACTAAAGGGATAAAAGAATGAAAACTGAAAAACTATTTTTCAGTACTAATTCTTTGAATTTTACTTAATATATAAAATTCGTTTGCTTTGAAATGTTCGAACCTTAAATTGGCACTGATTCAAACCGCACTATACGAGGTATTGATTGCACTTTTAGAAATAGAAACCGCACAAAAAGAGACATGATTGTATATAGAGGAAATTTATTTATAAAAAATAATTTTGTGTAGTAATTTTTTAAAAATTTGTTTATTTCTTTCAAATTCTCAAACCGTACTATAGTGAATCTGCACTGATCGAAGCAAAACTATACGATAAGTATTGTTGTAATTGTAAGAAAACATGATTATACAAAATTTATTTGTTTTAAAATTTTTGAGAATAAATAAAATTGTTATAAACTAAATTATTTATAAAAAAAAATTGAAATTGCATAAAAACTATTACAAATTCATTAATTCAAACTTTCTCAATGAATACGAAACTAAATTTTAGATTTATATGTTTTTTTTAATAAAAATTAATTGAAAAAATGTAAGAGTTGAAATTTTTAAAATTTAATTTTGTCAAAACATTTTTTCTGTAATAAAATTTAACGTTTGAATCAGTTTAATTATAATAATTAGTAAATTTCATAAACTTAATTAACATTTTCTTATTAAACTTGATTATTATTAAGTTTCTACATTATTTTCAATATAAATGAGTTAATTTTATTTGGATAAAAAGTACATTTTTCTGTTGAATCATAAAATTTCAAATGATGCAATGATCATTTATAAAAGATAATTTGTTCCTAAGCTATAGGTAAAATGGAACCTTATCTGCGTGAAAAGGAGACTTGGTGGAAAAAGATGTAAATGCAAGCATATTTCTAAGTGGAAATCAAGTTTATTTTACGAGGTTTTAATGTGAGCGAGCTCAAGTTTCGATTCGATTTTACGCGCGTCCTTTATCATTTCCATCTCGCGTTTCTAACGAAATTACTTATATCTTATATTATTTTTCTCCTTTATTATATTCCTTCCTTCTATTTTTTTTAATAATAATAATATAAAAAAAGAGCGGATGAAATGATTCTCCACGGCGAAGATAAAAACGGTTACGACCATATCTCTCGTCTCGTAAAAAGAAGAAGCGATCTCTGAACCCCCGGCGCATCCGCCATAAATTTAAACGGTGCCTCCTTCGATCCACATATTTTATATTATTATACATTATATAAGTGTGCGTTGAATCGTTTCGGTTTAAGGAGAACGATTGAGGTTACGCAATTATTGGTAATTAACGGATTCTGGTGTTTAGTTTTGGGGAAGTTTCGCTCACTTAATCCGGTTTGTTTGTGCGATTCCCGGCGTCTGCAAGATATTTCCAATTACTCCGATGAATATCCATGGAGTGGCTAATGAGAGCCGAGTCGAGTCGTCCCATCTAGTTGAGAAGTGATGAGAATTGTATGTGAGTGAGTGAGATGGTTGTGGGAAAGGGGGATTTTGAGTCGTTTAAAGTCCGGACCAGAGGGTTTTAGTGTGCAGTCCGGCGCGGTGATTGCAGTGCTAATTATTGGCCTGATGAGATCCCCGGATGCCGCCGCCGCCGCCTCCATTCCTCTCCACCCCCTAGCCCTTATGTCTGTGATTATCTCCGCAGGGAATATCCCTTTTTCTCCTCACTCTCTCTCTCTCTTTAACTAATTCACTCTTTATCCTGTCTCACATGCACAATTAGAAAATCTGCTCAGATATCATCTTTAAACAACGACGCGAAATAAGCACTTTCCACGCTTAATCCAAGCATTCAACAAGTACGGAGACACCGTAAGAACGATAATTACCACCATTCAAGTCATATCCACTATACTGAATGTCTGAATAACTTCCATTAATATGAAGACATCTTCATGCGTTATTGCCGATTTCAAGACTCAACACTTAATACCAAATTATGCTTTATTATAATAAACTATAGTTTTTGAACGCGTATTACAGCAATATAGATAAGAGCACAGGAAT
>NW_017096456.1:5333-5649 GCF_001412225.1 Nicrophorus vespilloides
TTCAAATTTGAATGCGAATTACAGCCAAACGGATAAAACCACAGAAATATATGTATACTTTCTATATTCCCCAAACATTCAGCTTTAATATTCATCTTTTGGATTCATTCTATGTATTACAGTTTGCGAGAAAATAAATGAGATGTGAAAACACTACTTTTTCGAGCACTTTTTCAAATTTGAATGCAAATTACAGCCAAACGGATAAAACCACAGAAATATATGAATACTTGTTACATTCCCCAAACATTCAGATTTAATTTGCATCTTTTGCATTCATTCTATGTATTATAGTTTTCGAGAAAATCAATGAAAT
>NW_017096456.1:5674-15230 GCF_001412225.1 Nicrophorus vespilloides
ATATGCATATCTTGGATTCATTGCACGTATTATAGTTTTCGAGAAAAATGAAATGTGAAAACACTACAGTGCTGTATGGAATCCTTAGTACACCGGCAGCTCTATAGGTGGCGCCACAAGTGCAAGCGCGAAATAATTTAAAATGTGAATTTTTTTTTTATAAAATTCTAAATAAGTTTTATTAATATCTTCGATTTCATTATATATCACTATATTTATATAAGGTACAGTTATTAAATGTAAGTATTGTGTTGTAAGTTTTTGTTAAATCTTGAATAATAAACTAATATACATCATATTGAGGTTATGTTGCTTTGTTTTGGTGTAAGCTTTCTCTGGCAGCTCTGTAGGGGGCGCCAGTCGATATCCATGTATGTCAAAAATGGATTTGACATACCAATTTGTAAATACACTGGTGGACACTAACAGTTGAAAAGTTGTTCAGTTCAGTAGTTCACAGTACACAGTTTACAACTTTTCGTTTGTTTTTTGTTTCTTAGTTTAGTTTGTAAATTTGTGATAATGGCTGATCGTTTAACACAGTTACAAGACTGCATCAACCAGGTAAGAAACGTGTGCACCAAGAGTAAATATAAAATATTCATGAGAAACTTAAATTATTGTAGCAAGCAGATAACTTCTGCAACAGTATTGGTATTTTGCAACAATTCGCAAGTCCCAGCAAGTTCTCTGGCTTCGATAGGAGCGGATCTCAAACACCACAGCAGCAATCGCAGGAGGATTATGTGCAATTGTTCACAACACTCATAGCCAGATGCTCCAAAGACATAGATACATTAATTGAATCTTTGCCGAGTGAAGAGAATTCAACAGAACTGCAGGTTTGATTTGTAAACTTTTAAGATCTCCCCAGTTGTAATGTATAGCAAATCAGTTGCAGAGTTTGAGGACACTGGAAACGGAGAATCAGGAGGCAGCAGAGAGACTTGAGGTGGTTGTTAAAAGGGGACAAGATCTTTTGGAGAAAATTCAAGCTGCTTTAAGTGATATCGCACAGGCGCAATTGGATATGCAACATATGAGCAAGAGTGGTGCCAGTGGAAAGGAGCCGACAATGTAATTACGTATTTATTTTTTTAATTATTATGAAGTATTAGTTTTTATTCATATATCATATATGTATATATATTATATACATATTGAAGAGAGAGAGAGAGAGAAGAAAAAAACATGTTTTATTTACCTCTCAAAAATCATTTAATAAATCCTTGCGAGTTTTAATTTAAAAAAAAAAGTTTGAAAATTATTTACAGAGAAAAGTAATCGATAAGAGCTATGGATCACACAAATCAACAAATAGTATTTACAAAAAACGTTTGGTTTGCATCAATGCTTGTTTCTTTCTTTTTTCCATTTGAGGGGGCGGGGGGGGGGCTTTGGCCAAGGTCAAGCCAATCTTGATTTCTCATATTGAGTTTCAATTATGTGTGTGTGTGTATTTACAAAATAAGAGTTGTTTTAAAAACAAATTAAATAATAATAAAATCATCAATTATCGGAAAATGAAATTAGGGTAAAAAACAACATTCATCGGCCACAGTTGCTGCGTTCTTAACGAGTTTTCATGCGAGCGAAGGAGGAGATTCTGGCAGAATTGTACGTTTTGCTATACTCCATCAAGAACATAGTTGTTATGAATTATGAACTGAATACAGTTTTGTCTCATTTAAAAAAAAATAATTAGTTCAAATCTCGTCTCAATAAGGTCATTTCGCAGTCGTAATTTATGTCTCTCCTGTTTTTTTTTTTGGTTCCTCTTGATGCGTCTGCCCTTCATTAAGAGAAATGTACAAGACTGTTTTTTTTTCTTCTTTTGCTGATGATGAACACGATAATAGATTTCCACGTATTAATTCAACGTGCCACGACATGTCGCCGCACCGCACAAACAAGGTATCTTTTCGTCCTCCAACGGGAACTTATAGTCGTAAGTGATTTCCTCGTTTACGCCGATGCTCTGCTTCGAATATATTACAATCTTCTTTTGCGATTCTATAGTGATCACCTTAGCGTAACAATTGGGCTGCAAGTAGAACAAAAATATTAATTCTGAAATAAATTGGTAAATAATCGAACTTACGTTGCAACTATGATTGATGAATCGCGCCAAGTTTCCGCATTTTGTTGCATCGATGATCGTTTCGAGATCGATCCTAAACAAATACGAACTGCCGATTCCGATGGCCTCGTATTTCCTTTCTCGGATATCTGCGACGCTTGGTCTCACCATCTGCCCCACGTACTCGATGACCATTTCATCGGCAGCAATTGGCTCCATCGCGAATAATCCCCAGTCGTGGATAGAAGATTTGGCGAACTTGATCTGCTTCTTGCGGAACTTCAGTTGGTTGAATTTGAGCAAATCGGAATCGGTGTCCGTGCCGAACGCCGTTAACAAACGTCTCTGATTCGAGCGAGCTTCTCGAGATAAACCTAAAAAATGTACATTATAATATAATAATAATAGAAGTCGCGTTGCTCGTTTCTCTCTAGTTTACCTTGCATTTTCGTGATCGGTGCATTCGTACTTGGCGATGTATTTGTTAAACTCCTGGTGTGGTGGTATTTGTATTTGGCCTTTTCGTGTGCTGAAATCTTGTAGAAACCTTCGGTACGCGCGCATCCGGTCGCGTGCACTCGCATATCATCGCGTTTCCGCTTTTTGGGCGGAGTCGAGTATAAATCTGTTTGGCAGTGATCCACCCAATGGGTGTCGTTCAACCAATAGCCGATCGAGTCGTCGGCGAGCATGGCTTCGTAGGAGCTGCGCAAGTAGCGAATATCTTCAGGATCGATGCCCTTCGTGAGGAACTCGTAGAGCAGCGCCATCTCGGTGCCCATATCGCGTTCCTTGAATTTAACAGAACCATGCAAATTTGAGACGGGTTTCGGTGTTGCTTCCTCCTCCGCCTCCTCCTCTTCCTCGATGTCCGGATAGTTCTGCAGCTCCTGTAACTTTTTATGTTTGACATTCTTGATACGCTGTCGGGGTGGTTTATCTTTGATGGGCGGCTTCTGCTTGGGCGACTTGACGCGTTCCTCTCTGCTGGTGTAACCGTGATCGTGGAAGAAACTCTCCTGCGTCAACACTGGTTTATCGGTAAATTCAATGTTCTCCTTCTGCGGCGGCATACAATAGCTATGCTCGATAGCAACCTGAGAGCCCGGAGTGCTGACGGAAGAACACTCGGACAAACTTTTAACTCGCTCAAGTTCTCCGTTATTTGTAATGTTTCTTTTATTATTGCGTTTACGTTGATCCAACGAGAGCTCGTCGTCGGAGCTCTTGGACTGAAGTTTCTCTTCTTTCTTCGTCGCCAAAGACATTAACGTTTCAATGGCAGCGCTCTCCATATCTTCCGATTTCTTATCTTCGTCTTCCTTGATCGCGACCTTAACTTCTTCCTTCATTTTAGCTTCTTTCACTGTTTCAACGTTCTCTTTCTTCTTCTCAATTTCTTGCCTTTCCATCTCGATTTGCATCATCCATTCGGTGTTTCTGCGTCTACGTTCGAGGTAATCTTTCTCGTCATCGCTTAAATCGCTATCACTGTCAAGCATCTTGTCCAGGGTACTTTTCGGCTTTTTCACTTCGTCTTCAACGATCATAGGTTCCGCCGGTGTTTTACTCGTCGCTTCGACAACATCTTCCTTAGGAGAGCTAAAGTCTTCGTCAATTCCTTCTGGTTCTGGCTCCACTTTTGGAACTGGAGTTTTCCTATCGAGCGGCGTCGGACTTCTTCGTACCCGTTCCACCTCGGATTCCGATGCGCTACTATCATCTTCCGACGAAGATTCGCTGCTGGATTCACTGAATATGGATCCATCCGAGCTGCTAGTGGTGGAAGCTTTCCTCACGCGACGCAATGGACGAGACGCGACGCTAGCCGAATTTCGCGATTCCGAATCGGAATTTTGAATGATCTCCTCGTTATCCGAGAGTTTCCTCGAGTCTTCGTCGTCGGGCACAGGACTCAGCACTTTTTTCCTACGGAAACTGGGCATTTTCGGCAGCGAAGCTCTCAGACCTAACCCTAAGCCAATAGTTTCTCCGCTGTAAAGACTATCGCGATTAGACTCCAGCAGGACATTAAGATTATCCTTGGATTGATTGATTTTCAGATCCGCAGCAATAGCGTTATTTCTGTCCTCGTCCTTCCTCTCTTTAGTGGACTCCTCTTCCCACCAAGCTTCGAAACGTTTAAATGCAGTATTCTCCACCATTTTCTTGTTAAAGTCCTTCTTGAGAATTTGCTTAAGTTCTTGCGTAATTTGCTGAACCACTCCGCTTATTGTAGGTGTATGCGGATCATCTTTATCACTTATGGCCACCACCGAGGTCTCGTATCGACGTTGAGGTAATTGGTAAGGCATGTACGGTTGCGATTGCTGCAGATTCCCGAATTGAGAATATTGGGAAAGATACATCTGCGAACTGTAGCCCGTATACGTACGCCAATCTCCACTGGTTGCAGCGTAATTTCCTCCGTACCCATAACCTGGCGGATATCCGTACTGCTGGTACGGATTGAAGTGCCCAGGCGGGATGGGAGGCGGTGGTGGAGGTATATCGTCCGGTTGTTGTTCTTCAATCTTCTGGTCATTGCTGCTCAACGACGACAAACTCATTTGATCATCGTCGTCGATCTTGCCGTTATTTTCGATTTTAAAGTCCGAACGTTCGATCGGACTGTAATTATGTTCACCTGTCAATAATTCGTCCTCGCTTGACGAGATATCGCTACCAATTTTATCAATTTCCAATTTTCCTTTCATACGCAAGTTCTTCTTAAGTAAAACATCTTTCTGCTTCGCCATTAATACCTGTAATCAAATCAGACGTTGAATTTGAATCTGTTTGCATGAACAAGGATAAAAATGCAATTACTTTTTCAATTATATTTCTATGGCACTCCAGGTAAACTTCTTTACTTATAAATGGCGAAGGGAACGGCGAAATCGGTGGTTCTTTTACCTCTTGATCTTGATCAGCGGTTTCAGCATCCGGCGCAGGTGGATTTATCGGCAAATCGCTGAGCGACACACTCGAATGATCATCGTCGCTATCTACGGAAGTCGGTATGTGCATGGATTTATTATCACCGTCTGCATTTGGGACCTTTTCATCTTCCGAATCGTCGCCCAACGTTAAGAAAGGCGGAGCCATACCTCCGGAACCCTTTCCTTTTAAAAGCATTGCAATTCTAAAAAAACAAAATAATAGTAATATATAAAGTTACATCTATCAACATTGATGACTAACCTGGTGTCTAAATCTAAAGTCTTCTGTTCTTCTTCGTTCTTCTCGCCCCACTCTTTCTCTTTCGACTTCGTTTTTCCAGCCTTTTTCTTCCCCCGGTCGCGATCTTTCCAATCCTTTTTATCCTTCTCGATCACATGATTAGCTTCGGATGGCCACTTTTTACTTGGCGGTGGCGCAGGTTTGTTATCCCACGAATTACCACTTTCCCAATGTCCCCATGGAATCGGCGGAGCGACCATAGGATGCGGATGATGATAACCCCCATAATATTGCGATCCCATTGCAGCCATGTTATAATCATAAGGCGGCAGCGGTGTGCTATTACTAGAACCGTAACCCGAATAGTCACTAGGAGCCGTCGCGTATCCAATATCTGAACCACCTGGTGTTGCGTACTCGTTCCTATGATATCCCCTACCGTAATCGTCTTTCCTCAATGATCTCCTATCCAAATCTCCTAAGCTCCGATCTATATCCATATCAACGTCCACTTTTTTCTTGTCCTCTATTTCGATAGGTTTCTTTCCCTCGTCTGCTGGAGGAGGAACCACAGCCACCGCCGCCGGCACCGGAGGCGGTGCCGGTTTCTTCTCCACAGTGCACTCTTCGAATTTAGCTTTGCATTTCTCACCGAACGGGTCCAGAAACACCTGCAGCACTTTCCCCATGACACTTGTGTTGTTCAGTTTCTCCACACACGCTTTTGCACCTTTGACAGCTTCAAAGACTGCTCTTCCAATGCCCAAATGCTTATTAGAAACTGGATGATAGTAAATGCATAGCTCTTCGATCACACCGAACTTCTGAACCATATCCTTCAGGAACTGTTTATCGATGTTGTCATTCAACTCGAATATTGTTACTTCAATCGATGGGGGCTCACCAATGTAATTGTTATCAATTTTAAATCTACAAAATCATTCATTAATTGCCTAGATACATGCAAGTCAGTCATAATGAGTAAAAATTTTCTAAAGTCTATAATAATGTTGAGGTTATGACACTTCAAAGAAGATAAATAATTGAATGTTACAAACAAATAAGAATAAATAGGAAATTGTTGCAGCTTGTTGTTTAGACTGAGGCTACATTTGTATGCTGATAAATGAAGTAAGAAGTATTGAGAAGATGCTGTGCCTTATTATTATAAGTAATTCATAATAAATGAATTTAGAGAGAAAAAAACATATTTTTAGGTTAGTTCCATTAAAAACAAATATTGATTTAAACATTAAAATTACTAATACTTAGTTATCTTTGGATAAGATTGTTTTAAACAAAATTGCTTTGTTTATTTAGGTACTGTCAGAAATGACGTTTTAAACCCTATACTTTGCAAGAGAATAATTAACTATTCAAATGGATGTATTAACAAAAAAAATACCAAAATTTTTACTTTAGTTATGAAATATGAGATAATTACCTGGGCACTGGAAGGTCCAAGACTTCTAATCTGGTCCAAATGCGAATGAGGGGGTTCCTGGGGTCTCTTGGGGCAGCGGCACCAAACGAATTCTCATTTGGCATAAATCCATCGTACCTGTACACCTTGGTGGCCCCCTTCACAAGAACCGGATCCACAATTAGCTTGTAATTCCTGGGTGCCTTGCTTTGGGGTGGAGGTGCAACACCTCCGGCCAGTGCATTTCTCCCATCCATGTTCCCGTTCATCCTAAAAGAAAAAAAACATATCCCGAAAACAATAGTGAATAATAATAATAAGACCTGAATAGTTTTACCTTCTTAATTAGTTTCAACTTGGTTCATAGACTGAGCTTTGCATTATTATTATGAGAGGGGGGGGCCTTAGTCTTACAATACCCACATTGGAACCCCCTGTATATTTGAACTGTTTACTATTGTTCGCGAAATTGAAAATTGAAAAACTTTATGAACTTATTTAATATTTGAGTTTCGTTCGACGCGAGCAAAACAAAAATACAATTTCAGCCACAGAAGTTTATAACCTCCATTCTGTCAAAAAAGCTTCACTTCTCGCGCAACACACAAACAAGTCCAAAACAACGTCCATGTCCATGTGCATCAATATGAAAATTGTTAAAAGAAAAAATATTTGACTTTCCAGTCGTCCGATGATTGAAGTAACCGAGCGCCTTCAGCAGACTTATAAAGTAGATGATGAATATATAAAATGTAAAGAGACATTTCGTTTTATCGATAATGAACTTCATAATTGGACGAATTTGCCAATTCTCATCTCCACCTCCTAAATACTCTCTTGAGAAGAAAAGCTTGACAATTCAATGTTTGTACAATTAATGCACCGTATTGTTAAGAACTAAAGCTAAAAATAATAATATTTGGTGAAATACGAACGATTTTGTTGGCAGTATTTATTGATTGAAATATGCATTGGTAACAATGCAATCTTGACGTTTTTGACATTAGCTGTCATCCACTGTCATCTGTCATTACGCAAGAGATTCGGGTTAGATCCGATTGGAAAATTCTCAGTTTTCATTCCCGGGAAACTATTAAAATGTTCAGGAACTTCTTTCCCCGTGTTAAAGCTCAGGAAGAGGAGTTGGTCGATCCGCAAGAGACCCTCAGGGTAATTTGAGAGAAAAACTGACAACATAACCTGCACGCAAGTTAATTATGTAATTGCACTTTTAGAACAAATGCCGTGAGTCTAATCACTGCCAGCATCTTGTAGAGAAGTATCAAGTGTGCAATGACAGAGTGAACGGAAAGTCCCGTACAACGGAGACCTGCACTGAGGAACTCTTCGATATGCTCCATGCCATTGACCACTGCGTCACCGAACAGCTCTTCTCCAAGTTGAAGTGAACGAGTTCAAATAACAAAAAAAAATAATGTAGAGAATATTATGTAAAGGTAATAAACAATAAACTTAATTTAAGCAACGATTTCTTTTATGTAACATACCCCATTAAAAAAACGATCGAGTTTTAGTTTCGGAAACGTTTAATAGATGAAAATTATAATAAATATATATAATCGATAGGTTGTATGTACATGAATTATTTTTTTTTTGTGATTTACATATTAATTTTAATATAAAAATAATTTCCTTACGTTTAATAAAGACGAAACGTTAAAACAAAGAGTCTGTGACACTTAAAGCAAAGAAAACGTTTTTAGTGTTGTTCTTCTGCATCGTAGGAATGTTAATTTAAAAATTTTGGTTTAAAAATATGTTTTGGTTTGTTTTTTTTAGTTCAATTGACTCCAGTTTTTAGAACGTCGAAGCAAACCTTGCAGACGCGAAGCGGTTTGTTCTCGTTGAACTTGATTATCGGGACTTCCTGGTCGGAGCATTTGCTGCAGAGCGTTCGGCTGCAATGGCGGCAGTGATGTTTCCTGTTTATCATCGTGAATCCTACGCCGCACTCCTGACATTTATCAGTTGTAGTGGTCCAGGCCACAGGTTGAGACAGTTGATCCAGCAGTCTGTACAGCAACTGTTTCGAAGCAACCTAAGCAACAGAATTGTTCAATTTTCGGTTATATTTAGGAGAATGTCGCGAACCTGGTAATTGAAGATTGTTATGTGATCGTGGTTTTCCGCGGCTAAACTTGCGTTAGCTTTAACGAGGACACGGCACAAGTTTCCATTTCCCTTCATGTACGCTAGCAGCAATGGCGAATTGCCCTACAGATTATAAACATCAATTACAATTATGAAATTAAGATTGTGTTTAAATACAACTTACGTCAAGATCAGGCTTATTTATTGGATACTCTGGCATGCATTCAAGGAATAGTTCGCAAATAGCAGCTGCATTCTCTTTTCCATATTTGCATAGTTCGTGTAAGGGATTGCGGCCTTTGATGTTTATTGCTTCAGCGTCAATGTTAGACTCGGTCAGTAAGACGCGCACTACGTTCAAGTGACCTTCGCGGACGGCGACATGCAGCGCGTTGTCGCCTGCAACGTCCACGGCGTCGAAATGGGCGTTGTTCTGGATCAGGGCGAGTACCACAAGAGAATTTCCAGCCTCTGCGGCGATGTGCAAGGCCGTCTGCTTGTGAACGTTTTTGTCCTCGATGCGAGCGCCGGCCAGGATCAAACTTCTGATCAGCGTTTCGTTGCTGCATCGGGCTGCCAATTGGAGAGGCGGACTCAAGCTCGGGTCCTGCACCCGAGAATTGACGTCGACCTTGACTGAGAGCAGAAATAGCACGCTTTCCAGGTCGCCTTTCTTGATGGCGGTATGCAAGAAGTTGTGTCCCTTTCCATCGAACTTTAAGTAATTGAATTAACGATTGATGAAATTAATTTCAATT
>NW_017096456.1:15243-16586 GCF_001412225.1 Nicrophorus vespilloides
GACTGAGGCCGGACTTGTCCCTCAGACTAAGGTTGAGCTCTGGAACGCTGAGCAGCAGGAATATTATCTGCGGATGTTGGTTCTCTATTGCTATGTGCAGCGGTGTTTTCCCTTCGCAATCGATACTGTTGACGTTGGCGCCGTGCTCCACCAACGTTCTGACGACGGTGTCCAGACCCCACTGACAGCACAGATGCAGAGGTGCCGCCCCGTCTCTGGATTCAACGCCGCCTTCACCGTTCGGACCCGGCATTCGCGGCGAGTCTAGATCGCACACAGTTTGAATCAAGAAGATCGCGGCGGGCTCTTTGTTCTCATCGATGGCACGATGGAGCAGAGTCTGTCTGCATCCGTCTGGTCCCTCCCCCCAGCAATCGGTGTCCGCCCCGTGCCGCACCAGGATGCTAGCGATGTCGTCTTGGGCGGAGTCAAGCGCCGCCCACAACGGACAGTTGCCTAATCTATCCGGTGCGGACATGTCGACGCCCCTCAAGCAGAGGGAATCGACGACGTCCGCTAGATGGCAGTGGATGGCTAATTGCAGAGGAGTTTCGTAGTCAGCAGTCCTAAAACCAAAATAACATTAGAAAATAAAAATAAACAGATTGGAGAGGTTCGTCGAGTCTCGTTCCATTCTTCCAACATCTTTCTCGGGATTCAGGAACGACAACATCTGTGCTCTGCTCGCCAAGATACACGAATCTCTGTCCAGAAATCATACCATGCTGTTATGCTTCATTGACATTAAGTCCGCGTTTGATAATGTATCTCCGACCATCTTGAGGAATACTCTGGAAAGCATTGGAATTCCTGCACAATACATCAATTGCTTGATCCAGCTTACTAAAGACAAAAGCCTTCACATCTCAGGCTCCAACCCCGACTCCGATTCCAGATGTTCGTACATAAGTCTACCACAGGGCAGTCCATTAAGCCCTCTTCTCTTTAACCTGTACATTCATGCCATCAACGACATCCTTCCGGAGGGCGCGGAAGTCTTAGCATACGCGGATGACCTGGCCATCAGTTGTGCAGGAGCAGACTGACCAGTTGGAGGAAACAATGAACACAGCACTAGACAATATATCTAACTACCTGGGAGACAGACACATGGAGGCAGTTCCGGCCAAAACGAAAGCCATGGTTTTCACAAGGAAACGATCACCAGCACAGCCGCGATTAACAATCAACGGATCGGCCATCGAGATTGTGAATGAGTTCAGGTTTCTGGGCGTGACTTTGGATGACAAGCTTTCTTGGAAGTCTCAAGCCAGACAGTTATCTCAGTCATGTTTCCATGGTCTTAACATCTTGAAAGCGGTGTCGAGAAGAGACTGGGGCTG